>NC_000079.6:110612546-110757546 GCF_000001635.26 Mus musculus | reverse complement strand
CCCAGAGTTCCCCTCTCCCTGGCAGAACTCCCACCTCCCATTTCCTGTCTCAGTTAATAGGCCATCGGCTTTTTATTGACAGGTGATGCTACCATACAATATGCAAGAGATTCTCATGTACTTGGTTAAAAAATAAATTATTACCCATGAATAACCATGTCTAAAATGGACTTTTAGTCTTGAATACCAAAGTCAATAGCTGTAGAAGTTTGTATTTAAGCTTGGCATCTGCCTCATTAAGGTTGCAAATGTCTCTAGACATGGTGACATTATTTTGGGGAAAAAACTATTATTTTTAGGGACCAAATAATATGGAGGCAAAACTGTATATAGTTGATCAAGATAAACAGGTTCATTTTCTAATAGCCTGGCTCATTTCTTAGTGTTCAAGGCTATTTTTTATGATTGCATAACTGTCATAAAGAGAAACCAGGCTCTTTCAAATCTCCGTATGGCTTATTCCCAAAGTTCTTTTCTAGCAGCAGCACGATGAGTCATCTGTATGCAATGACCTTGTAAAGTCATCTCAAGAGAGCTGGAGAGCTTCCACCAAAATTGATAAAAGCATCAAGAAACCCATGTATCACTCAAAGGAACCTTGGATTTCCACTGGGTGCCAAAACTACCTGAGCTTTCAGGATTTTTGTTTTGTTTTGTGTTTTTTAAATAGAAAAATACTGGCCAAAATTAAAAACTTAATAAGTTAAACAGAAGATATCATCAAATATCCATTCAAAGAAAAAACACCATTTTATATGAACAGCTAGAGCTTCCTAATGGCACAAAATATACTCCTTTCTTTAATTTTTTTTTGTGAAGGGTCATTTATGCAAGGCCAGTTTTTTTTTAAACCAGAGATTTAATAAAGAAAAATAATCTACAGTATATTCTTGGCCTCTGCTCACCAAGCATTATATTTTCAAGTCTATATTTTATCTGTCATTGACTATAGCATATTTGCAAAGTCCTATAACCCAGCACTACAGAGGGCGTGACAGAAGGTTCAGGAGTTCAATGTTATCCTCCACTAAGGAGAAACTTTCTTTGACTCTCCTAGGCCATGTGAGAACTTGTCACAAAAGGAAGAAAGAAGGAGAGAGAGAGAGAGAGAGAGACAGAGAGAGAGAGACAGAGAGAGAGAGAGGAGGTAGAGAGGTAGAGGGGAGGGGGAGGGAGGAGAGGAGGAAGAAGGGAGAGAGCAAGAGAGAATTCAATGTAGTAATGATATTTCTAGAGCCTCTCCTAGGCTTAAAACTATGATTCTCAAAGCAACTAACATCTACAATTATGTGAAATTCCAGACAATGATGAGTTTGGCAGAGAATAGGAATTCACTTATGATCCATTGTAAATATGTTCCCTAAACACTCAGGTGAGAATTTTAATGCAAAAGCTAGTTAAAAAAATAAAGGCAAGCCTGCGGTATGTCAGTATTTCAGTGATTGCATGTGATGTTCCATCGGCTTCTGTTGCATCACATAGAAACTCAACGGGAGGAGAGGCCCTTGGTCCTGTGAAGGCTCGATGCCCCAGTGTAGGGAGATGCCAGGGCCAGGAATTGGGAGTGGGTAGGTTGTTGAGCAGGAGGAGGTGGGAGGGGAAACCAGGAAAGGGGATAACACTTGAAATGTAAAGAAAGAAAATATCTAATTAAAAAATGTTAAAAAAAAAAAAAGGAAATTTCTTCTGCTTCTGATGCAGATAAGGAAGTCCTGATGACCTCAGTGATGTGGCCCATGATCCAGAACATCTGAGCAGATGTAAAGGACTGGATTCTTGCTTTGCCTAGTGTTTCAGTGTGGTCAACAGCTCAAGATGGCCAGAGCATAACAAACCATGGACACCCAGGCATGGGATATGACTGCATGTTGTCGCTCACAGATAGTTTACTTTGTTCTGGCTTTAGAGAACAGCACTGCTAAGAAATAGGGCTGAGTTTGGTGGTTGATTATGGGATGGATCCCTGGCTGGGGCAGTCTCTGGATGGTCTATCCTTTTGACTCAACTCCAAACTTTGTTTCTGTAACTCCTTCCAGGCGTGTTTTGTGCCCAATTCTAAGAAGGGCTGAAGTGTCTCTAGCTGCATATGTAGCAGAAGATGGCCTAGTCGGCCATCATTGGGAAGAGAGGCCCCTTGGTCTTGCAAACTTTATATGCCCCTGTACAGGTGAATACCAGGGTCAAGAAGTGGGAGTGGGTGGGTAGGGAAGTGTGTGTGTGTGTGTGGGGAGCATTTGAAATGTAAATGAAGGAAATACCTAATAAAAAAACTGGAAAAAAAAAGGGGCTGGGAATGTGACTCAGTGGCAAAGTATTTACCTAGTATGTGTTAGGTCATGGGTTCAATCTCCACTAACACACACACACACACACACACACACACACACACACACACACACACATACACACACACACACACACAGAGTCACACAGACACACAGACATACACAACACACACACACATACACACACAAACACACACACACACACACACACACACACACACACACACACACACACACAGAGTCAAAAGACAAATACAAAACAAAGAAGCAGTTTAGCATGTGATCTACTTTACAGGGTCTTTTCTCTTACAGCTGCTTTAGAAATGTGGCCACTCGGAAGAGAGAGGCTGGATGACAGTGCCACCATCTGTGTCCTCATAACAGTGGCTGTCCCTGGAGTTCTGGGACCCAGATTTCATTGACCCAGTTCCAGAGCCTGTAGACCTTTCTGACATGTTGAGATCCAGATGGAGCCCAGCATTCCACAGCCAGAGTGAAATTCGACTTTGCAAATTGAACGCTACGAGATAAATATGTTCTCGGTTGAAGACTAGACATAGTACATGCGCTCTTGCCCTTGTAGCATTGTTGGCGGATGCAAGTGTTTCCAGTTGCCATGATACCGCATCACTGCTCAGAGTCTACGAGTCTTTGGGCCAAGCATAATAGTCTGCCTGTTACTGTACTTCACTTTATTTAGCTCCACACTCAATGCACAGCAAGACATGTTTGTTAGCTGCACGACCAGAGAATATGATAATTGCCTTCCCATTATCTAGGACACAATAATGTGATTGGATCAAAAATGTTCTGTATAATAGTAGGATCTTGATGTATTCCTGTATCCTCCCAAATTTACCAGATGTGATTCAGTAGAAAATAATATGGACACAAAGTGAGGCTGAAAGAATCCAACCTACTGTTTCCAGTTTCCTGACTGTGACAGACTCTATATTTTAAGTGAATTGAAATGCATTAATGAAACAAAGAACTTTGAAATTACAAAAAGCCGTTCTATTTCCTCCCGTCCATTTACTTCTTACTATTTGATAAGAGAACACGCATCCTTCACTTCCCAACTCCACCAGATCCCTGATCTGTTTTAGCATGAAGGAGATTTTGGCATGAAGGAGATTTTGTTCCCTCTGTGCCTGTCCTGTTAAAATGACAGTTATGCAGTACACCACCAGCCAGAGGCACCTTGAAACTGCTCAGAATCAGGCACAAATGCTCACTGCCTCTCCTGGTCACTGTCATCTCCTCCTCTCAATTTTGTTGTTATTACTTGGGGGATGGATTTCGCAACTATACATTCTCCAGTTCCCCTTGACACTGAGTCTAAACCATGTTTCACGTGGGGCGAACCTCTCCATTCCTCCACAGCACCCTAGGCTTGTTTCAGTCCATATTTTACTAGCAATAGCACTGTTGATTGCTCACATGTGATACCTACATACAGATCTCCAACTTTTCTTCTTTTTAGCCCAACCAAGGAAACAGTTCATCCAACCATTGAATCCACTTGACCCATCATTAGCTCCAGTTCTGAGATCAAATCATTTTCTTTCTCATGTAACTTACATCCTATAGACTCTGCTGGGCCCTTACGATCAGTATTATACTTTCCTAGAAAACTTTTAACTCTGCTTAGATTTAATTATTCAGTTATTCCCCATTTTATATTGCATGGATGAAGATGGTTCTATAGAAAAGTGCACAAAAATAAAAAAAAAATAATGACAAACATATCAATCAAATGCTAAATATGGTAGTACAACACCTCTATAGTCCAAGTATTTGTAGGGATGAGATATAAGATCGGAAGTTCAAAGCTATCCTGGGCTAAATAGCAAAATGGGGCCAGCCTGGGATACATGAGTTCCTTTATAAGAAAGAGAAAAACAAAACAAGACAAAACCTCCACAACCAGAGCAACAACAACAAAAGCTTTCTGAAGGTCTCAACAGTGTTAAGCCACTTTACCTTGCTCCTCTCTTCTATTCCACAGCTTATGCCTCAGCCCAAGATTTTGAGATGATTGTTTTGCTTCTTTTCAAAATCCCCAAACATCATTTATCACTTTTTCTCAAGGTGAATCTCCTACCAATAGAAATAGGCATAATACAGTTTCAAAGATAAAATTGTTAGAAATTTCAGGACTGTGCCAGGAGGGCAGAATGCTGCAAGTTAGTGCCTTCTAAACTCAGGGTCCAATGCATCTGAATAGGCTGCGGGGTGTGAACTTGGCCTGTCTCAGACACTACACATGGGAGGGAGGCAGGAGATTCTAGCTGCATTGCAAGGCTGCCAGCACAGAGGGATCCCTTTGTTTCGGTCTGTTGGATACAGTACAGGTAACTGAATCCCAGTTCCATGTGTTAAATGTAACACTACCTGGCTGTGAGTGAATTAATCATTAAAAACGGACCAGTGAGAAAACACCATGCAAGTCTAACACAGGAGAGAGAATGAAAATGTTAGAGCTGACAAAGAGTTACGAAGGAGTGAAATCTCAGAGCAGCTAATCAACACTACAGAAATAGAAGAAACAGTAAAATAGTTAAAATATATTTACAGTATAAGTTATTTGTTTTATAAGATGTCTCACCATATAGCCCTATGTAGCCTGGAGCTTGCTATGTAGACGCGAGTGACGTTGAACTCCCAAAAATCTGCTTGCTTTTACTCCTGAATATTGAAACTAAATGTATACACCACCAGGCTGAATAAAAATGATGGCACTAATGATGAATTTCAACATTGTACTATATACCTTGACAAGTTAAATATTATATGTGTATTTGTATATACAATGGAGTTGCTTACTCAAATATTTTCTATTAATAGCTCTGATAATCTCTCCATTTCATTACAATTATGCTTCATAACTATTATAGAATTAAAGATAAGAACATAAGTAGATCCTATCTTGGGAAGTGAAGTCTCACATGTCATCATAAGTGGTCAAAAAGGATTAAAACATACTTTTGACATGTGTATGAATGTCCTTGATATTTACTGCTGAAAGAAGTGTAGACAGGGCTTTGCTTGATGAAAATCTTAGACTTCTGAAGACATCCTCATTGTTGAAATGTTTCACATGTGCATACACACACAAAGAAAAAGATAGGAAGGTAGGAAGGGTAGATGGGTATACACTGTTTCCTCCCTAAAAGATGTTGGAAAGTTAGTTAGAATACCCCAGTATTCCCCCTACTATGAAGTGGAAACACTGCACTTTGAAACATGAGTTTTACTTATGGTTTAAACACATGAAGTGTACAGGTCAAAGCCCAAGTGTGAGAAAGGATAGGGATGGATTTTATATAAACTTTGAATGGTGTTTGCTGTGGATAGTTTTCATTGTAAACTCAACAAACTCCAGAATCACTTGGCAAGAGTCTCATTGAGGGGGTTGCCCAGATCAAGTTGGTCTGTAGGTTTAATCCTTAATGGCTATTAAGCATACTGTTTCACTATGAAAATTCTTGACAACTTACATTGACATAGAATAATTCCAATTCCCTATGATACTCTCTACCCTTGTCCTTATCTTCATTTCTACCTAGTTATAAAGCCTAGAATGTATGACCTGAAGATCTCAATACATTAATTAATTTAGTAGACCTCTTTTTCCTCAGGGGTTTTATTTCAATAACCCCAGGGCATGACTGAGATATTAATATTGCTGTAGTTTCAATGTTGAATGTCCACCCAGAGACCCAGGTATCAAAGACTTTGTTTTTAAGGAGATGTTGTTTGGAGATGAGAAGGACTTTAGGAAGTTAGGTTCTATGAGTGGTACTTGGGTCTTTATGGGCATTTTCTACAGCAGTGGTTCTCTCAGCCTTTCTACTGCTGCAACCCTTTAAAACAGTTCCTCATGTTATGATGACCCCCAACCATAAGTTAATTTTGTTGCTACTTCATAAGTGTAGTTTTGTTGCAGTTATGAATTATTCCCTAAATATCTGTGCTTCCTGGTGCTCTTAGGTGACCCCTGTTTAAAAAAAAAAAAAAGTCATTTGATTTGCAAAAGGGTCTTGACAGGTTGAGAAGGAATCACAGGACCCTAGCCCGTATTTTCCTGCTACGGCTGCTTGGCATGGTCACCAGAGACCCAGAGCATTTAATTCACTTGACCTTGGACTGGAGCTTCCCAAAGTGTGAGCCAAATGAAACCTTGTATCTTTAGAAGTTATCAACGATGTTTCTTCAAGGTGACCGTAAGAGACAGTACCAAATCTTATGTATACAGTGGGTTGAGGATTTTGTTGTTGCTCTTTGCCTTTTTTTTCCTTTTTATTTGCATCTTTGATGAAGATGATTTTTTTTTAAATTAGGTGCAACAAGAGCTCATAATAAATAGAGGAAGTATAACAATTCATAGGAATAAATCTCTGTAAATGTGACCCCCCTTGAAGCAAAAGTTAATAAAACATTTTTAAGCCATGGCTCACCTTGTGTGTCTGCACAACATGAAACTGCAGCCTTGGGGCAGGCACCCAGAGATTCTGGGTCTATGATCTTTTCTCTTCAGTGTTCCACCCCAGCACTGGCCAACAGTCCCATGCTTTCTGTCTCTTGGGACCCAGGTGCTCCTTGTACATCATAGAAGGCTGCTTCTCAGAACGGGGTATTGACCTGGCTGCTTTGCTCCTCAATCCTGGGCAATCCTGCCCATCAGAGATAAGTGATGGGCACAAATATCCTGCCTTTCTCCTGGGGTATGTCTGTCTGTACAACTTTTTTTGCATATATAGGTGCCATTACATTATATATTTGAAGTAGTAAAATATGCTGCTTAGGTGAAAGGGATATTTTTCTTTATATATTCAGGATACTTTTCTATGCAATCATTTTTCAATATCTGGAGGTATTTTTATAACAATGTTTGTTTTTAGATTTTCTTTCCTTCCCAACAGCAGGGGATTAAGTCCAGTGATCACAACGATGAAAAATCAAAGTGGCGATTTTCTAAACTAATTTTAAGGAAGAGGAAGCCAATGGAAGCAAAAGCAACAGTTGGTGATTTCTGGAAGGAACAGAGCTTGTAACACAGCCGGACTGAAGGGTGTGAGGTTTGTTCACATAAACTCTCTTTGGTGTGCTTCCTTCCACCATCCAATTCTTTGAGAACTGAAGAGCTGAGATTTAGTGAAAGGTGACAGGGAAGTTTTCACAAGTCACTTAACAAATCTGTCTTGGCTCTAAGAGATGTGTTTTTCAAAGCATAGAAAAGCTTGATGCCTAAAAAGTACTATCAAATTCAAGGTATCAGGTGATTTCGTCACTGGGGGTTTCCTGAGGGCTGTGGGAGTTGATTCACATCAAGAAGTCAGTCAATAAGAGAACAATTGCACCTCCATGCCATAGAATGGATTCATAGCTGGAGGGATGGCTGAACTGTATGAACGGCATTTCAAATCTTAGTGTGTCAAATTTGCACTATAAGAATACATCTATCTCTTCCGACTATCCTTAGGGTTGAAGGCGACTCTCTTTAGTGGGTAATCAAAACCTTTCACCTGCATTAGTCTGTCATGGTGGAGGATTGCAGAGACAAAAGGAAGTGTTCAGACAAATAGAAAATCACAGAATTCCCAGCTGTTTGATGCTGCATGTCCTAAGGACACTTAGGCAGCTAGCTTCTAGAAGACAGCTTGAACTTCAAAGCAAATCCTGAGTTTAAACCCTGTCTTTCCCATTTACTACCTCTTAATCTGAGCCTTAGCTCCAGTTTCTTCACAGCAAACTGTGATTCTGCTGTGCACCAAATGTTTTTAGTTGCCTGTGCAAAATCCCACCCAAGTGAGAGGGCATTCGGCATGGATCTTTGGGGATTTTGATAGGTCATGAGAATGGGACTCTCAGGATTGGGGTTAATGGCTTTAAAACAAGGCGCAAGGCCAGAAGGCTTCTAATCCTAGTATTCAGAAGGTTGAGGCAGGAGCCACTCTATGAGTTCCAGGCCAGCCGTGGTTATACAGTGAGAGCCTTTCTAAATGAGTAAGTAAACAAACAAAAGACACAAGCTAGCTTGCCCTTTCTCTCCATTCTTAGATAAAAGAGTCTACAGCCGAAGGATATATGAGAATCAGGAAGCAGGTCTTTGCCAGATATTAGTGTTGGCATTTCCTCTAGGCTCTGGCTCACAGTTACCTGGCCACCACCAGGTGTGCCTGAATTACTATAAAAGGAGCTGCTTGCCCCTCCTGTTTCTCTTGTGCTCTTGCTGTGCTCCTGCTCCTGCTCCTGCTCCTGCTCCTGCTCCTGCTCCTGCTCCTGCTCCTGCTCCTGCTCCTGCTCCTGCTCCTGCTCCTGCTCCTGCTCCTGCTCCTGCTCCTGCTGCTCCTCCTCCTGCTCCTGCTCCTGCTCCTCCTCCTGCTGCTGCTGCTGCTGCTGCTCCTGCTCCTGCTCCTGCTCCTGCTGCTGCTGCTGCTCCTGCTCCTGCTCCTGCTCCTGCTCCTGTTCCTCCTGCTCCTGCTCCTGCTCCTGCTCCTGCTCCTGCTGCTCCTGCTGCTGCTCCTGCTCCTGCTCTCTCCCCACTCCCCTCCTCCCCTTCCTCTCTCTCCACCTGCTCAGAGCCAGCCTCTACTCCCTCTAGTCCTGTGTTCTCTCTCTCTCTCTCTCTCTCTCTCTCTCTCTCTCTCTCTCTCTCTCTCTCTCAGCCTTTCTCTCAACTCCCACCCCATTCCATGAATAAACTTTATTCTATACTATACCATTGTGTGTGTGGTCCCTCAGAGGGAAGGGATGCCTCAGCATGAGCCCACAGAGGTACCTCCTTCCCCCACACCATACCACACCCCCCACCAAACATAGCTCTGGTCTCTTATCTTTTTTATGAAACACAGCAACTAGATCGACCAGTACCTTGGCCATGAACTCCCCCGGCTTGCAAAAGAGACAAAGCTTCTTTGTTGTTCAACCAACAGATTAAAGGTGCTTTTGTTCCAGGAATGCTATATTAAGATGGAATTGTGAAGTTTTTGCTTAGAGAATTTAAATAATTATATTTCTCACCAATTTAATCTCCCAATGTCCAAAGTCTTCCCTCTGTAATCGGGGAATAAAAATGTGGGAATACTGTTGTCTTTAAATTATAGTATCTTTGGCCACAGCTCGGACAGTCTCAGGTAAAATTACCCAAGCTGCACTGTTAGCTGCCTAGAGGCTGGCTGATAACTTTTGGTTTGTCGTAATTATTCATGATTTACTATTTTTTTTTTATTCCGACTTGAACTTTCTTTTTCTTCTCTCCACATCTTCATCCACACCACACCCAACTTGCAGCAAACACATCAAGTTTACATTTATAGCTACTGATAAAGTAATTGCCATGTATTTTTTATATGTTAATTTTTATCTGCCCCTGGGACTATGTAAATGTCTTTTAAACAATGATCAAAGAATACCACTCAGCTTTCTACAGACTTCCTGTAATCATGTAGGCTTTGGACTCATTAAGTCTTATCTGTGACAAAAGACGATTCCTGACATTTCCTCTCCAGCTGGGGCTTTGGCCCAAGACAGCCCAAAGAAGTAACACTTTTGAGTTGAGGCCAAGCTGAAGAATCAATTGCAATCACAGCCATGGCAAAGACGGAGAACTGGTGAGCAGGCAGGTCACAGGGGCTTTCTCTGGCAGGAAACTGTGGCTTCTGCAAAGACAAGGAGCTAAGGAGGAAGCTGAGGCAGAAACATGTGAGAGACACAGATTCTGCCCCAAGCTTTTTAAAGGGCTGGGCTCATCTCTGGCAGCCCGCGCTCAGACACAAGTATCTTGGAAATTGTCAGACATAAAGACATTAGTAAGCTGGAATGAGAGGCCACTTGCCAGCATGTGAACTCCATTCATCTCGCCTCATTATATTGTTGTGCTTCCTTTCCAACTTGTTTCTGACACATGCTGGAGATGAGTGGATTTCATCCCAAATGAATAGACTCTTGTATGTTAAGAACCGATTGTCCCAGTTATGGAGAGTTAGTGTTTTCTTTGACCCTGTATCCACCCTACTGTCCTCATGCCTCTGGGACCTGCTCTGCAGTGAGTATGATTTAATTGTCACGTAGCCACAGTAGCTAAAGGCATCTCTGTTCAATAAAGGTTCCATTTTACTGTGGCTGCACCGTGTGTGATGTGTGAAATCAGAACAGTGATTGTCTCCTATTTTGCTCTAGTGACAGCCATCCATCCTAGATGATAGCTAAATTTTGTCTGATTTGGAATGGTGCTGGCAGAATTAACCGTGTAGCTCTTTGGAGAAGGTAGGTACTACACAGGGGTGAGCTAAAAGACTCCCCTCTATTGCTTTATAGAGTTACATATGAACATATCAGGACCCCTTTATATTCTTACCTCCATATCACTGCAGGAAGGGATGGCTTCCTGGTGGAAACAGTTCCAGTGACCTGAGAATTCAACTGCACAGCATAAACTCCTGGAATAACTTCCTAGAATATTCTATAGCATAAACTTCTGGGATAATTAATTCTCTAGAATATGCTATAGCATAAGCTCCTGGGATAATTAATTCTCTAGAATATGCTATAGCATAGGCTCCTGGAATAATTTTCTAGAATATTCTATAGCATAAACTCCTGGAATAATTCTCTAGAATATTCTATAGAATAAACTCCTGGAGTAACTCCCTAGAATATTCTACAATTCCCTAGAATATTCTGTACTTCAGAAGTTATAACATTCAGCTGAGAAGCAAAGACTATTAGCTTATTTGACACTATCTTGTTTCAGTATAGATTATTAAGTAGACCTATATTTAAAATAACAATAAACCTACTTGCTACAGGCTGAACATTATGCTTCCATGAATTCATGTGGAAATCCCATTCCTAAGCTTTTGAATGAAGGTGAGCATTGGCGAGCTACTTGGCATCCAAGAACGAAAGCAGGCTCTGGAAAGCTGCCCTTTATCCTCTACCACGTTAGAATATAGCAAGAAGACACAGTGTGGAAGGCGGAAGCCAAGCTGTCTTCAGTCATTATTTACACCAGTGCCTTCATCTCTATGGCATTAACTACTTTAAAACTCTTTAAGAAATAAATGCCATGATGTTATAGTATCTTTGCTACATAACACCCTGAATAAACTTAAGTAAGCATTATTTTCTCTAAAACAAAGAAACATCCCAAATAAAAGATGTAAGCCATTTTATAGTTCATAAATCTTAGGTAGATAGATATTTGCTTATTAAAATTTTCTGATGAAAACCATGCCTCTAAGATAGACATTTATATTGCATAGACATGTAATAAAATCCCATGCTCTTTCTTGTTGAAACCTCTTACTGAAGAATGAGATACGGGGTGAACATGGAAGAAAAGTGTTGACTGATAAGGCTAGTTAGTGTTATTGCTGATAGCTTTTTCAGTGGAATCAAAATGGGTCTAGCTGGTTTGTGGTAAAGTATTAGAAATGAGAGGAGGAACGTTAGCTATTAGATGCCATATTTGTTAGGACTTTGTCCACACTGTTTGTGCACAGTTGATTTGTTGCTATTTCTGCCAGCACTAGTTTCTTTTTTCTTTCCATCCCTTGACCCAAGAAATATAAGCCTCTCCAGTGTTTGAGGGAAGTAGTCTATACTGCTGTCCCAGAAAACATCATTGGATACACAAAGCCTGATATACCCTTATGATTCAGTCTTCCCCAGATGTCTATAATGACCACAGGTGTTAGGATTTATCTATCTATCTATCTATCTATCTATCTATCTATCTATCTATCTATCTATCTATCTATCTATTTAAATAGATTATTGAGATATAGCTCAAGGAACTGTTGCCAGTCTTCTCAGAACTATAAGATGACACTCCCCAAAGTCAAGTCATATGGAAGAATTGATTGGAGGCTAAAATGGGGTGAAGATGTGTTGAGGCTTGTTGATCATTTATTTGAAGACTTTATATTATCACTTAGAAATTAACTGTACTTCCAGTTTAGGGGTCATTACATGCCTTTTGCTTATGCCAGCTTTAATCAGGCTTTCCAATTCGATTTGCTTTCTTTTGAATTGGAAGCATATTTAAAAATATTGATTTTGTGTGTGTGTGTGTGTGTGTGTGTGTGTGTGTGTGTGTGTGTGTGTGTGTGTTTGTGATAGCCTTGAACTCTTCCTTACAGCCCTGATACTGGATTCTCTCTTCATTTTAAATTCACACCATCTGCCAGCTGCTAGAACCCAGTACAATCCCCAGAAATCAATGCTCCTTAGGAAACAATGTGCCTATCTGGAGCTCATCTTTACTCTATTCAGAATATGTTGCAATATAAACAGCAGAGGTACAAAACATTACGACCAAATGCAACTTGATGAAGAAAGTTTATTTGGCTTACACTTCTATATCACTAGTCACCAAGAAATGAAGTCAAAACAGAAACTCAAACAGGGCAGTAACTGTAGGCAGGAGCTAATGCAAAGACTATGGAAGAATGTTTTTCACTTCCCCGTTCATTATGGCATCCTCAGCCTGCTTTCTTATAGATCAAGAGACCACAAACCCAGGGATAGCATCCCTCACAATGGGTTTAGCCCTCACCTACCAATCCCTAATTTAGAAAAGGCCCTACAGCCAGTTCTTATGGAGGCGTTTTATTAATTTAGGCTTCCTCCTCTTGGATGACTCTAGCTCATGTCAAGTTGACATAAAACTAGTCCATTCATGAGTTAGGGTTAGGGGTTAGGAGCTAGGGGTTAGGGTTAGGGTTAGGGTTAGGGTTAGGGTTAGGGTTAGGGTTTAGGGCTAGAGTTAGGGTTAGGGTTAGGGGTTAGGGTTAGGGTTAGGGTTAGGGTAGGGTTAGGGTTAGGGTTAGGGTTAGGGTAGGGTTAGGGTTAGGGTAGGGTTAGGGTTAGGGGTTAGGGTTAGGGTTAGGGTTTAGGGTTAGGGTTAGGGTTAGGGTTAGGGTTTAGGGCTAGAGTTAGGGTTAGGGTTAGGGTTAGGGTTTAGGGCTAGAGTTAGGGTTAGAGTTAGGGTTAGGGGTTAGGGTTAGGGTTAGGGTTAGCGTTAGGGTTTAGGGCTAGAGTTAGGGTTAGGGATTAGGGTTAGGGTTAGGGTTAGGGTTAGGGTTACTGAAGAACGATCAGGGTTAGGGTTAGGGTTAGGGTTAGGGTTAGGGTTAGGGTTAGGGTTAGGGTTACTTAAGGATGATCATACTTATCAGGGTTACGGTTAGGGTTAGGGTTAGGGTTAGGGTTAGGGTTAGGGTTAGAGTTACTGAAGAACGATCAGGGTTAGGGTTAGGGTTAGGGTTAGGGTTAGGGTTAGGGTTACTTAAGGATGATCATACTTATCATACTTAAGAACTATCAGGCTTGTTCTGAATGTTCTGACTGAAGCCTTCCCTATCTGTGTGGTACTTGGACAGTTGATAATACTCTACCATGGTGAGTGATTCTGAAGAGAAATGGTAAAAGATGTAAGTTAATAGCACCGCAATTTAGAAACATGGAATGATTTGGGTGTGAGGTCTCGATGGAGGCAGGTAGTGTGTTGTACAAAGTACTTTTCCAGTTCTTGCTTATATTGTAGGCTTCATTGAGTTAGTGGAAATTATTAGAGATACTGTCAACTTCCTTACCCAGCAAAGACAAATCCTTGACATTGTTACTTGAGCCGTTGTCTGAACTACCTTTTTCATTTGCTTTGTTCTAAAAGCCAAAGGTCCCTCTCATAAATTGGTGCAGTATACTGTCTAAAAGTTTCATGAACAGAATGTGGTAAGTTTCTATCTGCTGGATCTAAAATCTACTGTCATAATCATTTAAAAAATAAGTCTGTAAACACCAGAAGGTTACTCTGAGGGTTAACTATGGTGATTTGATTATTGTACTGCCTTGAAATCTATTTTTAAAGGAGACTCAGCTAACTAGCAGTGGAAGAACGCTGCCTTAGCTGTAGGACTTGTTCATAAACATACACAGGCTTTTCTCACATCGAATCTATAGCTAACTATTGCTGTAACATTTGTTTAGCCTCCCAAAGAGTTGCCCAACCTGTGGTACATTATCTAAATTTGGAAACGGGACCATAATTATACCTGTGGGTCACCTACCTCCTCTACTGAGGTTTTTTTGGAGAGGACTGTGTTAACCACAAAACCAAATGCAACCACAAAGATACTTTTCTAAGAAAAAAATTTTCTCTCCTTCCCAAACCAATTTGGTTATTTTAGATTAGTGAAAAATGGTAAGAAGCATTCCATGGTTGGTTTTAGATCAAGCCTTAACCCCCAACAGTCTATTTAAATAAGAAACAATGTGGATCATGGGATAAAATATTTGCAACAGATGACAAAAAGCATCTACATACTAAAAATATATTCACTATAAATATATATATAAACATATATATATATGACTTATATACATACATATACAGAATAAATATAAATCTTGAAATCTTGTTTGGTAAGCACTGGTTATAACATATTTATTATGTAGAAAAAGAAGCCTCAGGTTTAATCATCTGCATAACGATTTGACAAGGTAAAATTAGATGTGTCATTTATGTAAGATGCTACTTGGAACAATTACTTTTCAAACCTTCACCTTTCAAGTAGGAAAAAATCATTCTGTTCCCAAGACCCAGTGTCATGATCTCCTGCTTGTTAGCATTAACCTCGAGCAACTTTGCTCACATTTATTCTTGGAAAAGGAGAATGGAAGGAAAATAAAAAGGGAATACAGGAGTAAAGGAAAACAGAGGTGTGAGATATTCAGAGACAAATATGATAACAGTCCCAATCAAGGAAGAAATGGATTATGTTGAGCTAGGATGCAAAGGAGTTAATAACTGCTAGCATAAATACTACAGTTAGCAACAGTTGCATTGGTCCAAACAACAAAGAATTGTGGGTTTTCAGCTGAGAATTCCTAGACATGTCAGCAGACAGTAACATGTTTCAGAGTGACATCCTTCAAAAAGCTGATAGTGGGGTGCACTGTAGGAACCCAGGTGCAAAGGCCAGATGGAGCTCTGAGCTTAAGCATTCAGCTTTGCCATTTATAAACTGAGCCCGTCAGATGTGAATAAGTTCCGAACCCTGTTTTCCTTCCAAGTAAAACTCAAGACTTGAGAGTTTAATCTGCCGTCTTTGCTTTGAAAATCAAAGCCTACAGATTGTGAAGGCTGACTGGTGGCCTCTCTGCTTCCTTCTTTATATTCTTATGTAACAGCAAACTCTCCCAAAAATAGATGATACAATTTTCACATCAAAGGTACATGGCAAAATTCCTACAGATTTAAAGAATTTTCTTCCCTTGAGGAGAAACAACATTGCCAGTGGCTGTTCCCCAACAATAAAATGTGCTCAGGAGTCCTTGGCGATACAATGGGCGTGACGAGTGAAGGAGGATGCTCAGAAGCAACAGATGCTCAGGAAATCCGCAGCTTCAGTCTGTGCATTCATCGGCACAGTCCAGTGCTTTAGAAAACTAAAGTGTAAAAGCACTCTTCTAGTCAGACATTCGTTTGCTTAACCACGTTTATTGCACAAAGATTGCATGTCAAGCACAGAATCAGAAACTAAGAATGCAAAATTAGAATGACTCATCAGCACCCGAAAAGCTCTCCTCTAGTTGGTATAAGACAAGAAACCTATTGTTCCGATACTGGAATATAATGAACACTATATCAGAAATACATAGGATTTTTGGGAAGAAAAGGCAGAAGCATTTAATAAGTATATAGTGATATGACAGAGATTGGTGGAGAGAAAGTCATTATACAACTAAAATTACACCAAGTGGGAGAGGAAAGGGGCCAGCTCTTAACGGAGTCCTTTGTTTTCCTCAAGATAAAATTTTATTCTCCTTTTTGTTAAGCTTCAAGAAGGTAGAGATCAAAATGAACTATGTCTTAATCTCGTTTCATGAGCTAATGTTCTCTAGTAGTGGGTATTTCATGAAAATATTTTATTGGAAAAATTACTCAATGAAATAGCTACAGTGAATTGCTCATACTCTCAACAGAAGTGATTAATGTATAGATCAGCTAGCCTGATAGTTTCTCTTGGATGGCTTCCTACTTACTGTTCTATTGCTATGAGGAGATACCATGACAAAGGCAGCTTACTGAACAAAGCATGTTATTGGTGGCTTGCTTAGAGTTGTGAGCTAGAGCAGTACCTAACTTACATCGTTATCTGCAGGCAGGAGGCAATGTGTTTGGGTTTTGGACTACCCTCAGGGTCACCTCCTTTAACGAGGCCACACCTCATAATTCTTTGAAACAATTCAACTAAGAACCAAATATTCAAATATATGAGCTCACAAGGACCATTCTCATTTAAATCGTCCCATTCCACTTTCTGACCGGCAAAGCCTTGTAGCCATATCGTAATGCAAAATGCATTCAGTTCAACTTCAAAGGTCCCCAGAGTCTCAAACAGTCTCAAGATTGTTAAAATGCCCAAAGTCCCTTTTGAGACACAGGCATTCTCTTAACTATTATCCCTGTAAAATAAAAATTAATTAAGTTAAATTAAATTAAATTAAATTAAAAAGCAAATGACAAATTCCAATAACAATGTTACAGACTATGTGTTACCATTCCAAATGTCGAAAAGGGAACATGGTGAGAAAATACTGGTCCAGAGTGAGATGAAAGTTCAATGGCACAAACTCTAAAGCCTGACTTAGATTTCTCATACTCCTGCCGGCTTTGTTGACTGCAGCACACTTTTTCTCTCCTGGGCTTTTTCCACTTTCTGTCTGCAGCTTACCCTTGGCATGCATCCCAAGATTATAGTATCTCCGATATCCTTGAGACGCCAATGAATCTAGAAAAGATTCACCCCTGTGCCTGAAGCTGCCAAGTTCTTCTGCTGGCTTGGGATGGGCTCTGACCCTATCCTTGAATTACATTTGCGTAAGCTTTGACTTGTTCAAAGTTTTTCCTTTGCTTCACAAGCTTTTTGTTGCCCTAAGGGTGCCCCTCCCTTTATTCATTTTCCCTCAAGTTTTTCCTTAAACTCTTCTCTTTGATCTGAAGGCTTGGATCCAACAGTACATTTTCTGGTCCTCTTTTTCTTTTTTCTTAGATATTTTCTTTATATACATTTCAAATGCTATCCCGAAAGTTCCCTATATCCTCCACCCACCCTGCTCCCCTGCCCACCCACTCCCACTTCTTGGCCCTGGTGTTCCCCTGTATTGGGGCATATAAAGTTTGCAATACCAAGGGACCTCTCTTCCCAGTGATGGCTGACTAGGCCATCTTCTGCTACATATGCAGCTAGTGACATGAGCTCTGGGGGTACTGGTTAGCTCATATTTTTGTTCCACATATAGGGTTTCAGACCCCTTCAGTTCCTTGGATACTTTCTCTATCTCCACCATTGGGGGCCCTGTGTTCCATCCAATAGATGACAATGAGCATTCACTTCTGTATTTGCCAGGTACTGGCATAGCCTCATACGAGACAACTATAACAGGGTCCCTTCAGCAAAATCTTTCTGGCATTGTGCAATAGTGTCTGGGTTTGGTGGCTGATTGTGGGATGGATCCCTGGGTGGGGTAGTCTCTAGATAGTCCATCCTTTTGTCTTAGCTCTAAACTTTGTCTCTGTAACTCCTCCCAGGCGTGTTTTGTTCCCTATTCTAAGGAGGAATGATGTATCCACCCATTGTCTTCCCTCTTCTTGATTTTCTTGTGTTTTGCAAATTGTATCTTGGGTGTTGTATGTTTCTGGGCTAAAATCCACTTATCAGTGAGTGCATGTCCTCTTTTTCTCTTCGAGCTGTCCATTTTGTATTTATTTTTGTCCTGATTGCCCTTTTCCATTATAAATCTGCACAAGAGTGGTTACTAATAACTGAGTGACATGGTCAATACTAGCTTGTTTTGGAATCTCATCTGATAATGACATTATTTCAAAGCTCTTCAATTTAGCCTCAGGCAGATTCTTAGGACAAGGGCACAAGTCAGCTAGTCATTGCCAAAGTATCACAAGAATGGTATGCAGGCCACTGGTTAATATTCTTCCCTTCTTAAACCTCTTGGGCTGGGTCTCTATAGTCCACAATGCTGTCTTCTAAGCTTCTACTATAGTGGCTAGTTCAGCCCCACTTACAGTGTTCAACTACTTTCCAAATCCAAGGACCCACATCCATGCTACACCAGTAAGCAGCATCGTCATAGCAACACCCCAGTCCCTGGTACCAATTTCTGTCTTAGCTCCTGCTCTGTTGCCAGGAGTAGGTAACATGGCAAAGCATTAGAAGAGAGCCTTTAACTGGGAGCTTTCTTACAGCTTCAGAGGAATAGTCAATGAACATCAAGGCAGGGAACATGGTAGCAGGCAGAAAGGTATGGCATTGGAGCAATAGCTGAACGATTACATGACCTGATCTGTATACAGGTGTGTGTGTATGTGTGTGTGTGTGTGTGTGTGTGTGTGAGAGAGAGAGAGAGAGAGAGAGAGAGAGAGAGAGAGGGAGAGAGAGAGGCAGAGAGAGAGACTGAGCCTCATGGACTTGTTTGAAACTTCAAAGGCTACTCCCCAGTGACACAACTTCTCCAAGAAAACCATGCCTCCTAATCCTTCCTAAACACTCCACCAATTGGGAATCAACTATTCAAGTAAATGAGCCTATGAGGGCCTTTCTCACTCAAAATAGCACAAATGATCAATCCCAAGGAATGGATAATTATTCCTTGACAGGTATAACCTGGTTCCTTGTTCCTCAGTTTCACTACCAGTTCAAAGAGCAGCCTTTCTTCTTGCATAAACTCTGATCTAAAGCTGGAGAATTTACAGAGCTCTGGAGTAGAGTATAAGTTCCAATCTGATGGAGACAGTTTCTCAACTGTGGTTCCTATTTGCAGATAACATGATGACTCTAGCTTGTACCATACTGACATAAACCAAGCACAGACCCCGTTCTTTACCTTCGTACACTCTCATTCAACTACTCTTTTAGGGGGCTGGTGAATTCCCAGATTGATTTTTCTCATCTCTCCACCAAAATGATAATAGGACTGCAACTTTTACTTTATATTCTTGATCCTCTTGGGACTCCCAGCAGGTATAAGTTGCCCTTTCTTCCAACTCTTTCTAGCTATAAACCAGACAACTTGGCTTAGTTGCAATGCAGGAGACAGGGCATTTATTATGGGATGTTTACTTCAAAGTACTGAGATTCCTAGTTCATGAACAACTCATCTCTACTTGTCAATCCTTTTCCTTATTTATAGCCAATAATAATGACTTAATAATGATTCACAAATAATCTAATAAAAAATAAATCCATTGCAGGTTTTTCCATAATGGTACATTTCCCATGTTCTCAAGACATAGCTTTCTTCCCAAGCTCCTGTCCACTTTATAGTTCTTCTTAATTCACATTCTGATGTAATTCTATCAAAAGGTTATGAACATTAATGCGTAGTATACTGTCTTCAAAGAGAGACTGAAGAAATAGAGAGTTAGTCAGGACTCTGAAGCAACTGAATATGCAAATATTTATTTGAATTTTAAACCACATGTAAATAGTTATATTCATATTTGAATACATACTCAACTACAGATCAAAATTTGCCAAACCATATCATATCCTAGGTCATTGAATGTCTTCATGAATATAAAAGACTATGGCCTTTGCACACAATGAATTTCAGCTAAAAATCTCTAATGCAGTGCTCTATAAGTTTAGAAATTAAGTATCACTGGACATAAACATTTATAGAGGATGGCCTTGTTGGACATCAGTGAAAGGAATGGTCCTTGGTCCTGTGGAGGTTCGTTGCCCCAGAATAGAGGAATGCCAGGGCATGAAGGCAGGAGTGGGTGAGTGGGTAGGGGAGCACCCTCATAGAGGAAGGGGGAGGGGAAGGAGATGGGGGTTTCCAGAGGGGAGACCTGGAAAGGGGATAACATTTGAAATGTAAATAAAGAAAATATCCAATAAAAATATGGATAAAATATGGATAAAAATAAATGTGCTTTTAAAAAGGAAATCTAAATAATACATAGATCAAGAAAACATCTTGAAATATTTTGAATTGAGAGATGGCTCGGTGGTTAGGTGAATGAGTGCTGCTCTTAGATAAGACCCATGTTTGGTTCTCAGCACCCCAGTCAGATGGCTCATAGCCCCATCTGACTACAGCTCCAGGGAAAATGCTACTCTCTTTTGGCTTCTAAGAATATCTGAACTCAAGTGCACACTCACTCACAGACATGCAAACATACAAGTAACAAAAAATACTTTTAAAAACTAAAAAAATACCTTAAATTGAATAACAATGAGAGCATATTTAAAAATTTTTAAGTTGTGGAATATTATTAAACCCATATTAAGTACCTTTCTTTAACATTTGGTTTTATGTGTGTGTGTGTGTGTGTGTGTGTGTGTGTGAGAGAGAGAGAGAGAGAGAGAGAGAGAGAGAGAGAGACAGAGACAGAGACAGAGACAGAGACAGAGACAAAGAGAGACAGAGAGAGACAGAGAGAGACAGAGAGACAGAGAGACAGAGAGAGCGCTGTGTGTATGCAGGGACTAACAAGGGCCAGAAGAGGGTGATAGATTCACTGGAGCCTGAGCTACAGATGACTGTGAGAAGCCTGATGTGTATGTGGAGAACTGAATTCAAGTTCTCTACAAGGGCAAAAAGCACTTTTAAGAGCAAGGGCATCTCTTTACCTACATAAATTTCTTTATATAGTCAAATACACACACACACACACACACACACACACACACACACACACACATATATATATATATATATATATATATATATATATATATATATATATATAATATCCAATAAAAATATGGATAAAGTATGGATAAAAAATAAATGTGCTTTTAAAAAAAGAAATCTAAATAATCCATAGATCAAGAAAACATTTTGAAATATTTTGAATTGAGATATATGTGTGTATGTGTGTGTGTGTACTTGTACATATTTATGAAATATAACTACTATTCAAAGCTTAAAACAAATAACATCCCATGAAATTTCTTCCTAAGTATTTGATGCCAATGTGATTAGTATTTTCCTTCCAAGGTAATATTATAATTCTTTATTATTGTTACACAGACATGACCTCTGCAAGAATGTTATCCAGTGAGTTTTGAGAGTCATAGTTTTATTGAGAAATTTAAAAACTGCTTCTTCTACCCACCACGAGATCAAATATTGTTATTTCAGAAGAAAATCAATTACTGAGTTTCTCTGGGTGAAGGGAACATATCTCTTGCTGGTGACATTTACTTAGAGGTAGAGTTCAATTCTGAGTTCATTAAACTGCAGGCCCCGCTAATTTTTCTTGTGAGGCATGTGAGGTGAGAGAACAGGCTGTATTGTCTACCATATTTGCAGCAATGATTCTGTGGATGGTAAGTACGTTTAAGTAATTCTGCTTCAGGGCTCTGTGGTTAGACTTATAGAACGTTACTCATTTGGCAACAATGCTCAGTAGAGGATCTTAGTCACCAATGCCAGGACAAGGGACAGGGCTGAAATCCTCAAGGATGCCTAATGTCGCACATAGTCCTGTAAGCCAGTAGTGCTCATGCTGTGTACACAGTCAACCCTCACAGTTCAGAACACACCAAGTATCGTTCTGCCTGGCAACTTGCCAACCTTCTCAGAGTTTTCTAAAATCAGAGCAAAGAGAAATACGGAATGAAGATGTCAGACTAATTCCCACTTTGATTAACTTCACATGTCACTGGACTTCATTTCTTCTTTTTTATTGCATTCCTGTGTGTGTGTGTGTGTGTGTGTGTGTGTGTGTGTGTGTGTGTGTGTGTGTGTGAGAGAGAGAGAGAGAGAGAGAGAGAGAGCAGAGAACAGTGTGGATCTGCTGACCACAATGTACCTCTAGTTTTGTGGCAAACACCTTCATCTAGTAGTCCATCTGTTAGACCCTGTGCCTTCATTTCTGTCATGTTGTGTTGAAAAGATTTTTAAAAGAGAAGTATTTTTACACATCTGTAGCTCAGATTTGAAAGGGAGCAAAGAGGAGTATATTATATAATTGGGTTTGAAGGGAAGAAAAAGAAGAGAAAATGTTATCATTATGTTAAATCTCAAAAATAAAATAAATTTTAGACAAGAAAATAACTACCAAAATACTTGAGTAAGCAAAGATATAAGAAGCCGAGAATTATCCTAATTTAACATTCCCTTTCTTCAACCTTAAAACATTACACTATGTTTAGAAGTTGGAAATTATAGAATTGTAGACATCACTACAATTTATATAGAAAAGAAGCAAGAAGAAAAAATTTTGAGTTATTGGGTGGTCAGGGGGAGTTAAGAAAACTTTAGTAAAATGTCAATGAGATGATTATATCTGGGCTTTTTGAAATATACTGTTAGTTTCACTTGGGCCATATTTTTATCTCCTCACAATGCTGAGTTTCCCCACATGCTGTTGGGTTGATAATTGAAAACACTGCTAAAAGATAATCACATATCATCCCAGAAGTTGCTGAGTTAAGGCTTCCTTGAAATAACTTGAAAATAATCTCTGGAGGCACATGTTATTTATTATTATTTAATAAAACATAATAAAAACTGGCAGATGTGTGTGTTGACCTGAACACAACTTCACAAGGTAGGCCAGAAATGATGTAACTAGTCTAGTCACTGAAATTTTTCCTATTTTCATATGTTTTGCTATTTTACACACCCTACAGTTGCTGGGACTCAGAATTGATAGATGGCACCCCCCCCCCCCAATTCTGTGTTCTATGTCTCTAAAACCAAGAGTGTTTTTGCTTACAGAATACTGGCCATTTGTGCTCTTGGATGCAGGCAAGACTCTCCTTGTTCTGTGTTTTACATTTCCTTTTCAAAGTGAAAACGCCAATAACACAACTAACAAGATTTCCTAAAAAGGTCTCCTTAGAACAAAAGGAATAAAATGCATCTTTGGTGTATTTATAAAGTAGCAACTGAATAACAGTAACAACTAGTGCAGCACCAAGTCTATATTGCAACTTACAGTAGCATTTCTTACAGTAGCTACTTTAACATCACCAGGGCAACAAGGTATATGTCATTCCCAAGAAGTCAACCACAGGGAAAGGCCGTGGAAAAAGAAGGCAAGAGGAGCAGACGTGTGTGGTAAGACAGACTTAATGGCCCACTCCCCTCTGCAGCGGGTCATGACCCCTTTGATAAGCCTCTAGACCTAAAAATATTTACATTACAATTTTTAACAGCAAAATCACTATTAAGAAGTAGGAACGAAAATAATTTTATGCTTGGGGGTTGCCACAACACAAGAACTGTGTTAAAGGGTTACAGCATTAACAAGGCTGAGAAGTACCGCTCTCACGTGTATCCAAGTCTGCCGATTGCAGTGACAGGTCTTAGTGAATGCTGCTTCTCTTCATACTCTGCCTTCTCTCCCCTTCTGGAATCCATCTCCGTGAACTCACAGCTTCACATGCCTTCAGTTCTGGAGACCTCCATTCCCTAAATACCATGGGCATAGTCATGATCCGATGAATGCTCAAAACTCGGGGGCAGAATTATAAAAACCATAGACCAAAGATGTAAATTCTCAGGATCATATGTTTTTCATGAGTGATAATTCCTGGGAGTGGGCCAAGAGATGACTTTAATTTTTTTTCTAGTGATTCTTACACATAGCCATTAAGGAATCATATTCTCTCCTAGAATTCTCTCCAGGAATTGGAACTAAGCCAGAATCAGAAGTAGAGTGGAGGCCATTTTTCTCTAATCACTCTTATTTTTTTATTTTTGAAAGTAAAGAGTTGAAGTCTATTAATTTTTAACAAGGGCACACCCTCAGTTTAAAGAGTGTTTTTCTACCAGGATTATAAAATCTGACCAGGACATTTAGAGGAACCCATGTAATGGAATATATACAAATAACTGAATTATTAATTTTCAAATACATTCAAATTTATTATATATGCACAGTATTGAATTGGGGATCTTTCTGTTATGTTCATCTATTCAGAAGCAAATCAGTCAAGTCAAATCCTGACCCATGGGGAGAAACTGAAAAGTGTTGATTGAATGAAATAGTCTCTTAACCTCTTGGGATCAATATTATGGTCCTGAATTATCATTGTTCTCAAAATATAAAAAGCTTAGTAAATTAAATAGTTTTGTTAATCTATAAAAGCTATCTGCAGAGTTTCCCATCCTTTGTACTGGTAAGCATTGCGGCAGTTACCTCTAAAACTGAGAGATTCTGGTATGAAACATAAATTAAAATCAGTGTGGTTTGTTGGAATTATTCTGCAATACTACAACTTTTCTGAGAACAAGGGAGCAAAGACTCTTAGAAGACAGCTTTCAAGGCTTGAGTGATGTGGTTCACTGGGCTTTGCAGGGTCCATTTCCACCAGCAGGCTCCTCGGCAATGATTACTCCCTTGTTTGATTGTGTATTATAGACCAAGAGAACACGCATATAGCTAGTTACCGATCCTACAGAAAGCCTTGAACTCCTGCATCTACCTGGTTGCTTTCGTTTTCCTCCTGGAGGCTGTGGAGCATGTGGTCTTTTTTCTAAAGGAGTGTACCACTCATTTCTCAATAGCTTTGAAGTTAAAGGAAATTAGGATGCTTTCCAAATGAGTAGAAGGAATAAACTGATGTTTTTCACTAGTCACAATTGGAGAAGGTTTTAGATAAAAATTGTCAGACAGATTCTCAAGCAATTACAGAAATGTACTGGACACCTGCCTGCCACATAAGGTAACCTTGATGAAGAACCCAGCTGGACAATGTGTGCTAGCAGATTTTGAGATTTTTAAGTACCTAAGGATATGATCATCACAGTGATTAATCAATGGAGCAGGAGAGGAAATATTAGGTAGACAATGAGTTCATTTTCAAGAACAGAGCTCGTGCAATTCCATGAGATTCTTTAAAAATTACCCTTGCATATTTATAGTTTAAAACTGAGTCTGTGATCATCTCGTTAGATGCAGAAAAAGCATTTGACAAGATCCAACACCCATTCATGATAAAAGTTTTGGAAAGATCAGGAATTCAAGGCCCATACCTAAACATGATAAAAGCAATCTACAGCAAACCAGTAGCCAACATCAAAGTAAATGGAGAGAAGCTGGAAGCAATCCCACTAAAATCAGGGACTAGACAAGGCTGCCCACTTTCTCCCTACCTTTTCAACATAGTACTTGAAGTATTAGCCAGAGCAATTCGACAACAAAAGGAGATCAAGGGGATACAAATTGGAAAAGAGGAAGTCAAAATATCACTTTTTGCAGATGATATGATAGTATATATAAGTGACCCTAAAAATTCTACCAGAGAACTCCTAAACCTGATAAACAGCTTCGGTGAAGTAGCTGGATATAAAATAAACTCAAACAAGTCAATGGCCTTTCTCTATACAAAGAATAAACAGGCTGAGAAAGAAATTAGGGAAACAACACCCTTCTCAATAGTCACAAATAATATAAAATATCTTGGCGTGACTCTAACTAAGGAGGTGAAAGATCTGTATGATAAAAACTTCAAATCTCTGAAGAAAGAAATTAAAGAAGATCTCAGAAGATGGAAAGATCTCCCATGCTCATGGATTGGCAGGATCAACATTGTAAAAATGGCTATCTTGCCAAAAGCAATCTACAGATTCAATGCAATCCCCATCAAAATTCCAACTCAATTCTTCAACGAATTGGAAGGAGCAATTTGCAAATTTGTCTGGAATAACAAAAAACCTAGGATAGCAAAAAGTCTTCTCAAGGATAAAAGAACTTCTGGCGGAATCACCATGCCAGACCTAAAGCTTTACTACAGAGCAATTGTGATAAAAACTGCATGGTACTGGTATAGAGACAGACAAGTAGACCAATGGAATAGAATTGAAGATCCAGAAATGAACCCACACACCTATGGTCACTTGATCTTCGACAAGGGAGCTAAAACCATCCAGTGGAAGAAAGACAGCATTTTCAACAATTGGTGCTGGCACAACTGGTTGTTATCGTGTAGAAGAATGCGAATCGATCCATACTTATCTCCTTGTACTAAGGTCAAATCTAAGTGGATCAAGGAACTTCACATAAAACCGGAGACACTGAAACTTATAGAGGAGAAAGTGGGGAAAAGCCTTGAAGATATGGGCACAGGGGAAAAATTCCTGAACAGAACAGCAATGGCTTGTGCTGTAAGATCGAGAATCGACAAATGGGACCTAATGAAACTCCAAAGTTTCTGCAAGGCAAAAGACACCGTCAATAAGACAAAAAGACCACCAACAGATTGGGAAAGGATCTTTACCTATCCTAAATCAGATAGGGGACTAATATCCAACATATATAAAGAACTCAAGAAGGTGGACTTCAGAAAATCAAATAACCCCATTAAAAAATGGGGCTCAGAACTGAACAAAGAATTCTCACCTGAGGAATACCGAATGGCAGAGAAGCACTTGAAAAAATCTTCAACATCCTTAATCATCAGGGAAATGCAAATCAAAACAACCCTGAGATTCCACCTCACACCAGTCAGAATGGCTAAGATCAAAAATTCAGGTGACAGCAGATGCTGGCGAGGATGTGGAGAAAGAGGAACACTCCTCCATTGTTGGTGGGAGTGCAGGCTTGTACAACCACTCTGGAAATCAGTCTGGCGGTTCCTCAGAAAACTGGACATAGTACTACCGGAGGATCCAGCAATACCTCTCCTGGGCATATATCCAGAAGATGCCCCAACAGGTAAGAAGGACACATGCTCCACTATGTTCATAGCAGCCTTATTTATAATAGCCAGAAGCTGGAAAGAACCTAGATGCCCCTCAACAGAGGAATGGATACAGAAAATGTGGTACATCTACACAATGGAGTACTACTCAGCTATTAAAAAGAATGAATTTATGAAATTCCTAGCCAAATGGATGGACCTGGAGGGCATCATCCTGAGTGAGGTAACACATTCACAAAGAAACTCACACAATATGTATTCACTGATAAGTGGATATTAGCCCCAAACCTAGGATACCCAAGATATAAGATATAATTTGCTAAACACATGAAACTCAAGGAGAATGAAGACTGAAGTGTGGACACTATGCCCCTCCTTAGATTTGGGAACAAAACACCCATGGAAGGAGTTACAGAGACGGAGTTTGGAGCTGAGATGAAAGGATGGACCATGTAGAGACTGCCATAGCCAGGGATCCACCCCATAATCAGCATCCAAACGCTGACACCATTGCATACACTAGCAAGATTTTATTGAAAGGACGCAGATGTAGCTGTCTCTTGTGAGACTATGCCGGGGCCCAGCAAACACAGAAGTGGATGCTCACAGTCAGCTAATGGATGGATCATAGGGCTCCCAATGGAGGAGCTAGAGAAAGTAGCCAAGGAGCTAAAGGGATCTGCAACCCTATAGGTGGAACAACATTATGAGCTAACCAGTACCCCGGAGCTCTTGACTCTAGCTGCATATATATCAAAAGATGGCCTAGTCGGCCATCACTGGAAAGAGAGGCCCATTGGACTTGCAAACTTTATATGCCCCAGTACAGGGGAATACCAGGGCCAAAAAGGGGGAGTGGGTGGGCAGGGGAGTGGGGGTGGGTGGATATGGGGGACTTTTGGTATAGCATTGGAAATGTAAATGAGTTAAATACCTAATAAAAATGGAAAAAAAATAAATAAAATAAAAAAAAAAATAAAATCACTGATTATTCAGCTTGAAATCTAAAAAAAAAAAAAAAAAACTGAGTCTGCTCCCGGCTTTACAGCATACACAAATGTATCTGAAGATGGACTATAAGTACTAATTTCAATACTAAAACAAACTTCTAAAAGTATGTTACCTGATCAAACAAAAACTCCTCCTTACCAAAGACGTTATTTAGGAAGTGGAAGAAAGCAGGTCTTCAGGGAACACTCCATTTGATAGGGAAGTGGTCCAGGAGGGTGTTCACAGTTGGATTCCATCTGAGATGTGGTGAAACTGCTTCAAATACATACAACAGCAAACAACTGAAAGCTTGCGTGAAAGCACAGGCCTGCACTGCCAGCCAATTAGGAGCCAAACGAAGGAGGTTCATAAGCGAAAGGCTTGCCAAGGCAATAGAGGCAGATAAGTGACTAGATCAGCCTAGAAAACATAGTGAAGAAAAGTAAGAAAAGGTTTACTCACCCTCTGATAAGGTTCAGGGTTCACTGCAGAAGAGAAGATGCAAAGACTGTAAGACAGAGGTAGTTCTGCAGCAAAGCAGTATTTGGCAGACATGACCACACTCTTGCTATCCATATTTTGCATGTGAGTGCATGCAAAAGACCTGTACCAAATCCACGCACAGGTTGGAGAGGGAACTTAAGAAGTCCTGTCCCTAGTTTAGGAATTGTCAACTGATGGGCCCTAGAGAGGGGAGTCTTCTTCAGTGATACAGCCCCTCATGCTGCTACCCATGTTCCAATACAGGGTCCTACATTCATGTGCATACAGTCAGCGCTAAAGAACTCAGCAGGCTTTACGAAAGAAAGAGTACATGAAGGTGGGGAAGGAGTTGAAGGAGGAGAAAGAATGTGGACCTGATCAAATTGTATTGTATACATCTATAAAATTCTCAAATAAAACATAGAAGTGTGAGGATATAGCTAAGCAGCACAGTATTTGCCAAGCCCACACAAGGCTCTGGGCTTTCATCTGCAGAACTGAAATTAAAAGGTAGAATTATAAATGGTAGAGTGAGAGACACCATTTTCATGCAAGCAAAGTCTTCTTTTGCTCAGAGTAAATCACTCCACGAAGTAATAAGAAGACAACCATAGGCAACAAAATGAAAAGAAACCTGAACAAATATTTCACGAAAGAAGTTGCCAGACAGGCATATAGAAAAGTATTCTCACATTATTGAATGCTGGGAAAGTACTAATTCAAACCAGAGTCGGTTCAGGCAAGCATAGCCAACTGCTTTTGTTAAAGGCAGAGAGCATTTCAACAAGGAGAAGGATGATCTTTTCAACAATTGCTTCCTGAACTTGTGAGTCCCTTGGGCTACTTGACATTGTAACTTGAAACTGTTGTGCAAATAAAATTAACTTTGGTACAGAGTTGACATGTTTAGAAAGAGTGGCCACTGCATTATCCAGATGCACACAGTAAAATCACATGGGTCAGGAAAAGCAAAAAGGGGCACCGGAGGGAGACTCGGAAAGAGCCAGACTCAGAAGGCTTGGTGTGATGTTCCAGGCTTTGCAAAAGAAAGAATGAGATGAAATGTCCAGGAATATGGGTTGGCCCAGGGCTGGCAAAGGTGAGCAAGAAGATGACCCTGATGGTTGAAGTTGTACATTGTTTTCATTCCTTGAGGCCTGAATAGAGCTTTTGCTCTCTAGAATTGTAAATGAACACATCTGTATTGTTCCAAACCATTCTGTTTTGGCAGCAATCAAGAACTATCATTAAAAAGAAGCAAGGTGTTCTATCTTCCACAGAAAACTAACTCAAAGTGGAATGTAGAGCTAAATGTAAGATTAAACTTAGATTAAATCCAGGCAAAATCATGTGATCACACACATAAACCTGTAACAGTGTAGGTTACCTGTTCAACACAAGAGCCCAACACAAGATTAAGCAGGTGAGATCTTGCTTATTGGGGAAGTGTTCTTCAGGCCCCACTCCTTACTGAGGTGCTATTGACAGGTGGTTGTAACAATTTAAGATGTTAAAAATAAGGGAATCTGAACCTGGGTTATATGCAAAACTTAAAGATACTTTTGATATTTTCTCAGTTAAAAAGTTTGTTGAAAATAGATATAGTAAGAGATATTGATCTCTCTTAGTTTGACTGAAACTTAAAAAAGTGTCAGTTCCAAGATGACAGAGGGAGTCGGATAGATGTATGTGTAGATGTATTTGTAGATGTAGATGTAGATGTAGATGATGTAGATGTAGATGATGTAGATGTAGATGAAGTTGTAGAAGTAGATGTAGGCAGAAAGAAAAATTAAAAGATAAAAGTGGCTTATAGTACAGAAAAGATCAACAATCCAATTTGCTTTCTATTGTCATGCTCCAAGCTAAACTCAGAACCAAGAGTTTTCTGAATCCCATATAGCTCTGTTGGGACATATGGCCAATTCCCCATCTTATTGTTTGAGGGGAGGTCTCTGAATAGATTCTGAAACTCATCAATAGGGCTAGTTTGACTTTCCAACTGACTCTAGGATCCCCTGACTCTTTCTTCAGAGAGCTGAAGTTATAAGTGGGCTGACATACCCATATGGCTTTTATGTGGATCTTGTGAGATCTGAAATCATATATATGAGATAGATTGAGAAGAAATCTTTAAGCCAGAGCCTTGGTCACTCATAGTACAGGCTCCTCACATGTAAGGTCATTAAGTCACATTTAACCAACACAGAGACTCTCCATTTCAACTTCTCTCCTATTCCCAGTCTTCGAAAGCACTACCACATAGTCATACTCATGACCTTTATTGGAAGATCACAGGCCAAAGAACTGAGAGTTGGCGGCATGGGAGCTGGAGGAGAAACATCACAGTGAACAGTAGAAGCTGGAAAAGGTCTCTTTGCTTTCAGCATACACAGGGAGACATTGGGAAAGACTTTGTTGTGCTTGCATTTAATTGATGACATAAAATTACTACTTGACTCATTTTGTGTTGTCACTGAGGGAACAATAATAAATCTCAGAAACTTCATAAGTTAGAGTGACCCATCATAAACTCTCTTTTGGGAGCTCAAAGGGACCTAATTCAGTGGCTTAGCCATATACTTTTATTAAACTAAGTAGGAATGAAATGTGCTATGGTCAAAAAAGCTGAATTTTCCTGGTGACCCATTTTCTCTCATTCTCCCAAATGACTCCAGGGTTCAATTTCTATTCCTTTCAGAGGAAGGAAAACCATGGCACAGCAGTGAATTCTTTGATTTACCAACTGTGTGTGTGTGTGTGTGTGTGTGTGTGTGTGTGTGTGTGTGTATGTGTTTGTGTGTGTGTGTTTGTGTGTGTTTGTGTGTGTGTTTGTATGTGTGTGTATGTGTGTTTGTGTGTGTGTGTGTGTGTTCTATGGCAGGAGTTTGAAACCTGTGAGCATGGAGGATTGTGGGAACTCAAAGGTTGTGTTGATAGTTTGCAGACAAGGAAGCTAGAGAAAGATAGCCCTTCCTCTCTCCTGTTAACTCAGGAAATCGAGTGTGAGCCACCTGAGAAACAGCACTCCCCTTTGAAGGTGTTGCTAGGAGGAATGGGTGTGGTGGCACAAGCTGCCAACACCAGACAGGAAATATGGGTGGGGAATAGTTAAGATTCCAATACGCCAACTCATTAGGCTGCATAGCACCCATAAGCTCCACTGGGCCATGCATTTTTTGTCTAGAAGCCTCTTATGGGCTCTTGGACTCAAATGTATTTTCCTTGTTTTAATATAAACCAAACGCAAAACCAAGCCAGATTAAAATAATTCTAGAATATTCCTAGGCACACTCGCTGTAGATGAGGTAGCCAGTGGGGATGCAAAACACACCTTACTTCCTTCTCATCCTGGCTGTTCACACAGATAAAAATAAGGAGAGCAACTAGGCACAGACAAAACCTCACCTACTTCTGGGTGGACCCTCCTTTCCTCTGCAAGAAAGAAGCCACATCTGGATCTTCATGAAAGTTGCCCCTACATACCAGTCATCTCATGTTACATTAAAATAGGAGCTACATTTTAAAAAACAAAACAAAACAAAACAAAACCCTAATTCCTAGAACTTCCAGATGTAGTTGTTTTGGGTAACTTCTTTTTTCAAGTACTTGCGTTGGTAGAGAATTTCATTCGCTGATCTCACAGTGAGCCCTGTGTTGATAGAATCCCAGCTTTAAAGCTTCACCTTCTTGTTGCTTTGGAGGAAAAGGGATTCTTTGAGTAGCAAAACCTGACTTTGCATTTCCCAGGCTTTTAGAATACATAAGACGTTGTTTGTTCATCGGTAGCAGAGAGATGGTAAATCGTGCTAACTGGATATACTATGGACAGCATCATAGGAAGGTCTCCCTATTCTATGCAAACCTCCCTGCCTCCAAAGGTTTTAGAAAACTGAACTTTACTTATGTACTAAACTACAGACCTCTGTCATTCAGTATCTCCCTAAAACCAACAAGGTGCAGCTTAGTGCATACTGGACAAGGGAGGTACAGGCTCCTAGTCCAGATGGCTAGGATTGCAGTCCTAGCTTTACAGTGTGCTGGTGGAACAAGTTCAGCCGTGTAATTTAACCTCTCTGTGCCTGCTTTGTGCCTGCAAAAGAAGGGCGGAGGAGTGGGTAATTATAACTATTCTGGCTGCTTTAGAGGTTATGTGAACTAATGCTTATGGAGTCCTTAGAAGACTATGCAACATAGAACAAGCACCCTCAAGTATGAGCTTATTCACACCAAGGCTCCATCTGTGCTCCCTCCCTCCCTCCCTCCCTCCCTCCATGGCAGATTTGTGCCAGCCGAGTCATTAGCACCGTTAAGCAACTTGCCTCTCTCCATGACTTGGGTTCGGCTATAGCTTTGACATCACTGCTCTGCGGTCCCTCTGCTTCCATACTGCATGGACTTTAGGCAGACTCTATAAGAACCAGGAGCTATGAGCAGCATTCGGGACACAAAGTAATGCATTCCAGTTTTGAGGGCACACAGTTTATCAGGGCTTAGATACCACACTTCCTGCCATGGGCTCACGTTTTGAAGACTTTGTCTAGTTTGTAGCTCTAATACTATAAAACTGTTCTTGGGGAGGGAGAGACTTGGCTCGTGGACATAGACTTCTAAGGGTGAGCAGTGTAAATTATGCCCATTGGTTGTCCCAGTCTCCTTTCTCTGCTTCCTGGTTGGCCATATAGCGAATAAGTTCCCACTGTCTCATGCTCTCACTGCAATGGACTGAGTCATCCCTACTGCCTGCATTCCTTGCCCTTACAGACTAGAGACTCTAGGAAACTAAAATAAATTGACCCTTTCCTGCCTTCACCTGTGTCTGTCAGATATTTGCTCACAGATGCACTCATGCATTCCCAAAGGATTAATGTTGGTTTGTCTGTTTATTCTTCAAACTTGTATTTTGGCAACTGGACATATTCAAATTACTACTAAAAAACTCGACAAGTGCGCTGATAAGGTAGCTCAGAAAGTAAAGGAGCTTGCTGCCAAACCCAAAGTACAGAGTTCAATTCCTATGACCCACATTGTATAATTACAAACCCATAGTTGACCCCTTAAATCCATATGCACACTATGGTACACACACACATAGACACACAGATACACACACACACACACACACACACACACACACACAGACACACACACACAGACACAGACACACACACACACAGACACAGACACACACACACACAGACACACACACACACACACACACACACACACACACACAGACACACACACACACACACACACACACAGACACAGACACAGACACAGACATACACACACACACACTAAACATCTATGTAGCAAAATATTTAAAGAAGAACTGTGAGATGTTTTGAATTTGAATATTTAAATTGATTGGTAGCTTGAGGCACAAAACAAAAATAAAGGATAAACTAGTCAGACTCAGCATCAGTCGGCTACTTGATAGCATGCTTACCATTGGTTATCCAAGCACGGGAGTTATTCTGCTTTCCTTAAACTTGGAAAAAGAAACACACTCCTTTTTCTAAAACATTTGTCTCATTAGGGCTGCTGAATCTGGTTTGCATTGATTACAACACTGAGAAGGAGTAGCAGTTAGACTCTTGCAGCGTTAAAGTTAATTTAGGTCCAGATCAGTCCAAGAACTTCTTTTCTATCACGTGGCTGTGATGCTTCATTTTAGTTTTTAAATTTAACTTTAGAAATCTTGCCACTGTGCAGTGAAATCGAAGGACTTGGGGAAACATCCATCCCACATTAAAAAGAAGCCACTGAAATGCTAACCAGGTGGGCAGGGAAGACATCGTGATGTTTCCAAGTCCGGCGCTGAGGGATAACTGGTTCCAGCTCTCCAAGTCCACTCCAAGATTTTGAGTTTCAATTTAAAATTAAACTAGAACTTTCTCTGTATTAAAGGGGGTGGGGAGAAAGCTTAACATCACCCCCCACCCCCATCAAAGCTTAAAACCTTCTGGAACTTCTAATAGTTCACATGAAACATCACAGCAAACAAGATGTAAATGAATAAGAAACAGATGAGTCCCCACGTTCTGGACATACTTACGGATTTTAATTTCAGGAATTCTTGGAGAGAAAAGAGCTAGTGAGATAATAAATTGATCGTGGCTGTATTACATTATCTTATAATCAAAACAATCTTTGCCACTCGAACCTAAGAGGTCTGTTTCCAATGAGTTCTAAAGTTTACAGTTGTTCCAGGATCCTTAGTATTACCACACTGTTAACTTATTTATGAAATAAAAACTTTTGTGCTGCTTTCTAAGGAAGCATGCGTTTCTCGAACAATAATTTTCTTGTTTTTTTTTTTTCTAATTGATTTCACATTCAGTATTGTTCTCCTGTAAAGCATCTAATTATCTACACGTGGTCACCTAAATGATCTGTGGCAGACAACCACAAAGGAATATGCATGCCTAAATTTCTTCCCCAACAGCTGCAAGAAGAAGGCAAGATACAACAATATTTCAATTTATTTCCTTGCATGTACCCACGGTTTTATAATTGTGTGAGGTTTCTGGTGGAAAAATTTAAGATCAGAATCAAGTTGTATATTCTCACACCGAAGGTTTCAAGGGGGGCATTTGCTGACTTTCCTACTGCTCACAAAGTTGGGAAGGAGAATTTGACTTTCAGATTCACTGTGCATGCTCAAATCCAGATGAGTCTAGAAAACAGACTGTGCTACTGAGACCGCGGCTTCTGTGCTTCCTGTGATTAACTGCTGCGCGCGTGCTCATGAATATGTAGAACAAGCGTAAATATACAAGACACCACGAATGCAGGCATGCCCCATGTCTTTGGAACACCAGAGGCTGATTCAAAGTTCCAGAACTTGACTGTCGTGATGAGCTGCACAGTCGCTGCTAACTCCTCATGCAGCAGCCCCTGCTTTAGAATTCAGATAGGACACATCCGAATCAGTTGGAACTAAAGACGAATGTGTGGACATCAGGCCTGAAAGAGCCGTAGCTCTACAGTTCACAAAGAAGGCATCACTCTAGACAATACCTTTTGCCTGCAGGCACGTCTGGGCACCACATATGTTCAGTGCTCACTAAGGGCAGAGGCATGGGATCCCCCGGAATGGCAGGTAAAGAATGTTGTTAGCCACCATGTGAGTTCTGGGGACTGAACCTGAGTCCTCTGGAAGAACAGCCAGTGCTCTCAATCCGTGAGTTCTACTCTAGCCCCTACATAATAGATAGTGGCAATCAGGGAACCTCTCTAGCCAGCCCTGTCTGGCAGCAAAGGCCCTTCAGGCAACCAGCCGACAATAAGACATGTCATTATTAGCTGCCTCTAGGCAGGGCATTCCCATTGCCTCCTCTATGTTCCCACATGTCCCCCGTGTATGTGACACAGTCCCTATAGCCATGTTTTTCCTCCTTCAGTGCCAGCCTCTGTGCCCCTTTGCCCATCCCTTTTGTAAAAATTAGATATTTTCATTATTTACATTTCAAATATTATTCCCTTTCCTGGTTTTCCTTCTGAAAACTACCTATACACTATCCCCTCCCCCTGCTCACCAACCCACCCACTCCCTCTTCCTTGTCCTGGCATTCCCCTACACTGGGGAATCAAGCCTTCAAAAGACTAAGGGCCTCTTCTCTCACTGATGGCCAACAAGGCCATCCTCTGCTACCTATGCAGCTGGAACTACATACAGGTGCATCCATGTGAACTCTTTGGATGGTGGTCTAGTCCCTGGGAGTTCTGGGGGGTACTAGTTTGTTCATATTGTTTCTCCTATGGGGCTACAAATTCCTTCAGAACCTTCAGTCCTTTCTCTAGCTCCTCCACTGGGGACCTTGTGTTCAGTCCAATAGTTGGCTGAGAGAATCCACCTTTCTATTTGTCAGACACTGTCAGAGCCTCTCAAGAGACAGCTATATCAGGTTTCTGTCAGCAAGCCCTTGTTGGCATCCAAAATAGTGCCTGGGTTAGGTGAATGTATGTGGGATGGATCCCCAGGTGGGGCAGTCTCAGGATGATCTTTCCTTCAGACTCTGCGCCATACTCTGTCTCTGTATCTCCTCCCATGGGTATTTTGTTCCCCTTTCTAAGAAGGACCGAAGTATCCACACTTTGGTGTTCCTTCTTCTTGAGCTTCATTTGGTCTGTAAATTGAACCTAGGATATTCTGAGCTTCTGGGCTAATATCCACTTACCAGTGAGTACAACCATGTGTGTTTTTTTGTGATTGGGTTACTTCACTCAGGATGATATCCTCCAGATCCATCCATTTGCCTAAGAATTTCATGAATTCATTGTTTTTAATTGCTGAGTAGTACTCCATTGTGTAAATGTACCACATTTTCTGTATCCATTCCTCTGTTGAGGGACATCTGGATTCTTTCTAGCTCCTGGCTATTATAAATAAGGCTGCTATGAACATAGTGGAGCATGTGACCTTATCACATGTTGGAGCACCTTCTGGGTATGTGCCCAGGAGTGATATAGCTGGATCCCCAAGTAGTACTATGCCCAATTTTCTGACAAACGGCCAAACTGATTTCCAGAGTGGTTGTACCAGCTTGCCATTGCACCAGCAGTGGAGGAGTGTTTCTCTTTATCCACATCCTTGCCAACATCTGCGGTCAGGTAAGATTTTGATCTTAAACATTCTGACTAGTGTGAGGTGGAATCTCAGGGTTGTTTTGATTTTCATTTCCCTGATGACTAAGGATGTTGAACATTTCTTTTGGTGCTTCTCAGCCATTTGGTATTCCCCAGTTGAGAATTCTTTGTTTAGCTCTGTACCCCATTTTTAATAGGGTTATTTGGTTCTCTAGAGTCTAACTTCTTGAGGTTTTTTTTTTTTTTGTATATATTGGATATTAGCCCTCTATCAGATATAGGGTTGGCAAAGATCTTTTCCCAATCTGTTGGTTGCCATTTTGTCCTATTGACAGTGTCCTTTGCCTTACAGAAGCTTTGCAATTTTATGAGTTCCCATTTGTCAATTCTTGATCTTAGAGCATAAGCTATTTGTGTTCTGGTCAGGAAATTTTCCCCTGTGCCCATGTACTCGAGACTCTTCCCCACTTTCTGTTCTATTAGTTTTAGTATATCTGGTTTTTATGTGGAGGTCCTTGATCCACTTGGAATTGAGCTTTTTACAAGGAGATAGGAATGGGTCAATTTGCATTCTTCTGCATGCTAACCACCAGTTGAACCAGCACCATTTTTTGAAAATGCTGTCTTTTTTCCACTGGATGATTTTAGCTCCTTTGCCAAAGATCAAGTGACCTTAGGTGTGAGGATTCATTTCTGGGACTTCAATTCTATTCCATTTATCTACCAGTCTGTCACTATACCAATACTGTGCACTTTTAATCACTATTGCTCTGTAGGTCCAGGTTGCTAATTCCCCCAGAGGTTCTTTTATTGATAAGAATCGTTTTTACTATCCTGGGTTTTTTTTTGTTATTCCATATGAATTTGAGAATTGCTCTTTCTAACTCTATGAAGAATTGAGTTGGAATTTTGATGGAGATTGCATTGAATCTTTATATTGCTTTCGGCAAGATGGCCATGTTTACTATATTAATCCTGCCAATCCACAAGCATGGAAAATCTTTCTATCTTCTGAGGTCTTCTTTGATTTCTTTCTTCAGAGACTTGAAGTTCTTGTCGTACAGATCTTTCACTTGTTTGCCTAGATTTACATTAATATACTTTATATTCTTTATGAGTATTATGAAGGATATCATTTCCCTAATTTCTTTCTCAGCCTGTTTATACTTTGAGTATAGGAAGGCTACTGATTCGTTTGAGTTAATTTTATATCCAACCACTTTGCTAACATTGATTATTAGCCTTAGGAGTTCTCTAGTGAAGTATTTGGGGTCACTTAACTATACGATCATATCATCTGCAAATAGTGATAGTTTGACTTCTTTCTTTCCAATTTGTATCCCTTGACCTCTTTCTGTTGTGTAACTGCTCTAGCTATAACTTCAAGTACTATATTGAGTAGATAGGGAGAGAGAAAGCATCCTTGTCTAGTCCCTGATTTTAGTGGGATTGCTTCAAGTTTCTCTCCACTTAGTTTGTTGTTGGCTATTGGTTTGCTGTACAATGCATTTACTATGTTTCTGTATGGGCCATGAATTCCTGATCTTTCCAAGATGTTTAACATGAAGGGATGTTGAATTTTGTCAAATGCTTTTTCAGCATCTAATGAAATGATCACGTGTGTTTATGTAGTGGATGGCATTGATAGAGATTTGTATATTGAACAATCTCTGCATCACTGGGATGAAGCCTAATTGATCATGGTGAATGATCATTTTTTATGTGTTCTTGGATTTAGTTTGCAAAAAAAATTTGAGTATTTCTGCATCAATATTCATAGGGAAATTGGTCTGATGTTCTCTTTCTTCGTTGGATCTTTGTGTGGTCTTGGTATCAGTGTAATTGTGGGTTCATAGAATTAGTTGGGTAGGGTTCCTTCTATTTCTGTTTCATGGAATAGTTTAAAGAGTATAGGTATTAGGTCTTTTTTGAAGGTCTGATAGAACTCTGTATTAAACCCTGGTCTTTTTTTGGTCCTGGGCTTTTTTTGGTTGGGAGACTATTAATGACTGCTTCTATTTCATTAGGGAATATGGGACTGTTTAGATCTTTAATCTGACCCTGATTTAACTTTGGTACCTGGTATCTGTCTAGAAAATTGTCCATTTCATCCAGGTTTTCCAGTTTTGTTGAGTATAGCCTTTTGTAGTAGGATCAGATTTTTTTTTAATTTCCTCCATTTCTGTTGTTATGTCTCCATTTTCATTAATGATATTGTTAATATGGATACTGTCTCTGTGCCCTCTGGTTAGTCTGGTTAAGGGCTTATCTATCCTGTTGATTTTCTTAAAGAACCAGCTCCTGGTTTTGTTGATTCTTTGTATATAAAAGCCCTGAGTTTGATTATTTCTTCCCTTCTACTCCTCTTGGGTATATTTGCTTCTTTTTGTTCTAAAACTTTCAGGTGTGCTGTTAAACTGCTACTATATGCTCTCACCAGGTTTTTGTTTTTTGTTTTTGTTTTTGTTTTTGTTTTTGTTTTTGTTTTTTTGCTTTTTTTTGGAGGCACTCAGAGCTATGAGTTTTCCTCTTAGCACTGCTTTCGTTGTGTCCCATAAATTTGAGTTTGTTGTGGCTTTTTTTTTTCATTAAATTCTAAAAAGTCTTTAATTTCTTTCTTTATTTCTTTCTTCATCAAGTTACCATTGAGTAGAGCATTGTTCAGCTTCCATATGTATGTGAGCTTTCTGTTGTTTTTGTTGCTATTGAAGACCAGCCTTAATCCATAGCAATCTGATAGGAGGCATGGGATTATTTCAATCTTCTTGTATCTGTTGAGGTCTGATTTCTGACTGATTATATATCCATTTTGGAGAAGGTACCATGAGGTTCTGAGAAGAAGTTATATTCTTTTGATTTAGGATGAAATGTTCTATAGATACCTGTTAAATCCATTTGGTCCATAACTTCTGTTAGTTTCACTGGGTATCTATTTAGGTTGTATTTATCTGCTTTGCCCATTGATGAAAGTTGGGTGTTGAAGTCCCTCACTATTATTGTGTGAGGTGCAGTGTGTGCTTTCAAGCTTTAGTAAAGTTTCTTTTATGAATATGGGTGGTCTTGCATTTGGAGCAGCGATGTTCAGAATTTAGAGTTCTTCTTGATAGATTTTTCCTTTGATGAGTATGAAATGTCCTTTCTTATTTTTTGATGACTTTTATTTGAAAGTCGATTTTACCCGATATTAGAAAGGCTACTCCCGCTTGTTTCTTGGGACCATTTGCTTAGAAAATTGTTTTCCAGCCCTTTACTCTGAGGTGGTTTTTGTCTTTGACACTGCAGTACAAAATACTGGGTCCTGTTAATATATCCTGTCTATTAGTCTATGTCTTCTTTTTATTTGGGAATTGAGTCCATTGATGTTAAGAGATATTAAAGAATAGTGATTGTTGCTCCCTGTTATTTTTTATGTTATTTTTATGTTTATGTGGTAATCTTCTTTTCAGTTTGTTGAACGAAGATTACTTTCTTGCTTTTTCTAATGTGTAGTTTCCCTCCTTGTGTTGGAGTTTTCCAACTATTACCCTTTGTAGAGCTGGATTTGTGGAAAGATATTGTATAAATTTGGTTTTGTCATGGAATATCTTAGTTTCTCCATCTATGGTAACTGTGAGTTTTGCTGGGTATAGTAGCCTAGGCTGGCATTTGTGTTCTCTTATGGTCTGTATGGGTTCTGCCCAGGATCTTCTAGCCTTTATAGTCTCTGTTGAGAAGTCTGGTGTAATTCTGTTAAGTCTGTCTTTATATATTACTTGATCTTTTTCTGTTACTGCTTTTAATATTCTTTCTTTGTTTAGTGCATTCAGAGTTTTAATTATTATGTGACGTGCTACATCCACTTCAGTAGTGACAAGCGTGACAGGCCCCAAAAAACTTGTCTCCTGGAACCGTAGCATCCTGTATAAAGAATGCTCCAATGTCCTTGCTTTAGTTGTTAAACAGATCTGTGTGCTTTCCCTTAATATTGCTTGATTACAAGTGCTCCTACGAATTGATATTTTGACATATAGCTAAGTTAGATTCTAGGCAGTCCTTGACTCAACCTTGGGCATGGATAGCTAAGTCACTGCCCTACACAGAAATTTAGCATTATCTAGGAAGAAGGAAGTTTGTGACCTAAAAAGGAACCAGAGTAGATACTTAGAACTATAGGTAGCTGAGTTACACCCATACACAAGTATTTACAATGGCCTAGGGGGAAGATGGACTATACAATAGAATAGGAACTGTGGCAAGGGCACGAAGCCCTTGCCCCTGGCTTCTAAGATTAAGTGGACCTTAGGTGGAGCTGTTTTTGATCCCAGTTGTTAACATTGAATTTTATTTCAGCTGGTTCCTGCCAGTCCTTCCCTGTTTGCATTCCTCTGTTTTGTGTAAGAATCCAGTAACCTATTTGTACCTTGCCGGTGTGTCACCCAACTTCCCTATTTTCTTCTGTATAAAAAGTTTGATGCTCGATTTGACAAATTACATTCAGATCCACATTCCCTTTTGTTGAGTCTGTCTGTCAATTCCCACGACTCCTTACCTACCTGTGACCAGAGACCCATTCCATGCAGACAAGGGACCAAGAGCATCTGCGGCAGTGACGGGAAGAATTTCTTTTCTGGTCCAATCTATTTGGAGTTCTGTAGGCTTCTTGTATGTTCATGGGCATCTCTTTCTTTAGCTTAGGGGAGTTTTCTTCTATAATTTTGTTGAAGATATTTACTGGCCCTTTAAGTTGTGAATTATCTCACTTCTATACCTATTATTCTCAGGTTTGGACTTCTCATTGTGTCCTGGATTTCCAGGATGTTTTGGGTTAGGACTGTTTTGCATTTTGCATTTTCTTTGACTGTAGTTTCAATATTTTCTATGGTATCTTCTACACCTGAGACTCTCTCTTCTATCTCTTGTATTCTGTTAGTGATGCTTGCATCTATGACTCCTGATCTCTTTCCTAGGTTTTCTATCTCTAGTGCTGTCTTCCTTTGCTCTATTGTTTCTATTTCCATTTTTAGATCCTGGATGGTTTTGTTCAGTTTCTTCACCTGTTTTATTGTGTTTTCCTGTAATTCTTTAAGGTATTTTTGTGTTTCCTCTTTAAGGTTTTCTACCTGTTTTCCTGTGTTCTCTTGTATTTCTTTAAGGGAGTTCTTTATGTCCTTCTTAAAGTTCTCTATAATCATCATGAGATGTGATTTTAAATCAAATTCTTACTTTTCTGGTGTGTTAGGGTAACTGGGGTTCGTGTGGTGGGAGAACTGGGTTCTGATGATGCCAAGTAGTCTTGGTTTCTGTTTCTTATGCTCTTTCACTTGCCTTTGACCTTCTGGTTATCTCTGGTGTCAGCTGGTCTTATTGTCTTTGACTGTGACTTGTCTGTCCTACAAGCCTGTGTGTCAGTATTCCTGGGAGACCCCATCTCTCCAGGAGGAATTTAATTATGGATAGCTGTGGTACAGGGCCAGGTCTGGTGTGCAGACAGAGACCAGTAGGCTCCTGTCCCCATCTGATCCTTGGTTCCTTTGTGCTGATGGCTCTGTGATCGTCCCTCTTGGTCCAGGGATTTTAAAAGAAGTGGTGGTCTTAACTGTGCTTACAAATTTGTACATATTCCTGGGAGACCATCTCTCTCCTGGTGGTATTTGTGTATGTATCTCTGTAACACAGGATCAGCTCTGGGAGCAGATGGGAAACTGGCAGACTCCTGTCCCAGGGCATCCCTTGGTTCCTGTGTCCTGAGGTTTCTGGGCAGGTTCCTCTGAGCATCAGTGGTGGTCCTACCTGTGTTCACAGGCCTGTCCTTACTCCTGGGACGCTCCCTCCCTCCTGGTGTTATTTGTGTATGGAGCGCTGTGGCAGAGGAACTGCTCCAGCTCCTCCCTTTTAATAAACCTTCCACACCATTAGATTTTGTTGGAACCCACTGCCTAGTTCCATCAATAGTTATTGATATCCTAACTCTGTATATATTTTTTCCATTTCTACTCTTAAGGCCAATACATTCAGCCACAATATTTTAATCCCTAGGGCTTCACTCTAGTAATAAAAAATTTAATGAAGAATACAACATTAAATTACATCCTGTGTCCTTCCTAACCTATATCCTTTGGCCCAGGTGACTAGACTTTGAACAGACTTTCCCAGCATCCATTCTATTATGAGACTCACCATACTTCATAAACTCTACAGGGGACTAATAGAAGGGAGAATGCATTCTCTCTGCCCTAAAAGTATGCTACTTTGGCATAAAGATTATTTGAGCCAGACCTTTTAACACAACAGGGGCCATGCTGGAATCCTCTGCTCCCTGATCCTTCCAAAACAAGGCATAAAACCACAGTAGGGAAAGTGTAGGAGTAAAAATGGTATTGTAACTAGAGATCCGGAGTTAAAGCTGAGAAAACTCTAGACAAATAACATTTATCTGTCTGGTTACTTTCTCACTCTTAACTGTCACAGCCCTTTTGCCTTGTTATATTTTCATAATATTTTCATATTTCATATGTTGTCCATTCAAGTATTTAAGTGTTTTGCTTGAATTGCTCCTTTGGGTCTTTGTCTCCTCATGGTGGCTCCCACAACATGAGAAGTTGATATGTATGCTTTACTTCTGTGAATTTGTATCAGGTCAGGCTAACTCATAGATCCTGCTGAAGAGCCTCAGAGAATATAAGGAAAACTATTCCTTTTCTTATAGTTTCAAAGAGTTTTTTTTTTTTCCTTGTGCTGTGTGGTCACTAGCGAGGAATCTGTGAAGTCAGGTTGCCAAAAGAACAATTAAGATTTCTGTTTTATTTGGGGTGGTGTGGCCCCATTATATAAGGGTGTTAAAGGGGTACACATTCGCTCTTCCTATGTTGAGAACTGCCACAGACCCTTCTGAGTATTCCTACCTAGTCTAATTAGAATCTCATTGTAACAGTTTCTCTGTCTGCTATATTCCTTTTGGTAGATGGATTTTTTTTTGTAAGTACTCTCAATCTTGCTTGTCAACACATATTTGTATGTTCAGCAGAGATTTTATTGTAGCATTATTTGACAGCAAACAATTAAGGAAGGATACCTGTAAAGAGCTCAGCCTCCAGTCGCTGAAGACTACGAGTAATTGCTAGCAGGAGACAGAATAAGCTAGACTATTGGTTTCATGCCTTCTGCATGTGGCATTTTCTTCTCACTACTATGTAGTTTGCATTATTGGACCTATTGTGCTTCATATTTATCCACTTTCCTAAGTCCTTTAAGATGTAATGAAACATAAAATAGTCTATCTCTAGAAAAATCTGAATATTTTCACACACCTTACTGATTTTTTATGCAACTGCAGAATGATCAACATCATGAATATGCTTTCAAATTCAAGTGTGTGTATGTATGTGTGTGTGTGTGTGTGTGTGTGTGTGTGTGTGTGTTTGGGGCATGAACTGATTGTGAAGGAAAACATTATAAGAGTAACGGGTATTTTCCTCATTATCTGTAGCAACACAAGGACCTAGCAGAAGGAAAAATGAGGGTCAGATATGGGCAAGGAAGTATGAGGAATTAACTTTAGCACAAATTATGAATAATCTTTCCTTCTTCACCACCTCTCCTTTAAGTAGCCAGTTGGTAGAGTCTCAGTTGATGTCCCTGATGGCCTTTGGTCTTCTGGAAAAGATCAAAAGATGCCCGTGGAATTTGAGTATAAACAGCATTCCAGACTCTCTGCTAACCAGATCAATAGATCTATAATCATTTGAGAAATGAGAATGCACTTCTGAAGTGGGTTCAGCTGTGGGCCTGGAACGTGTCCAGTGTCAACAGTTAGAGAGCCAGAGAAAGACTGGATAAAGAAGGAAAATAGTGTCTGATGTTCACCCATGTTTATCAAATGCATCCCTTTCCCTTTCAGGGGAATGCTTGGCTTGCAAATCTTTATCTACAGTTGTTCCTTTCGCAGGAGTTAAAGTGATGGATAATGACTTTTTTCTAAGACCCATTTTTATTTTAAAGGCACACCCTCTGTGGCAATAGAAATGCTTTTCTTTTACGTTAATTCCAAAAGATATCAGCAATCACAGGACACCATTTTTTCTCTCTCTTTTCAGTAAACATTTGGACTATCTATTACAGACCAGGCTCTAAAGAACACAGCCTGTCTCTGGCTCTTTTTCTCTGGGAGACTGTAGACTGATAAAAGAGATGAACATCAACTCTGATCCTAGAAACTCTGGAATGTACACCCTAGCCCAACATAGGTGTGTAACAGATTATGTCTGTTATGCAATTACCAGCAAATTCATGCAAGGCAACATAACATTTGCTTTAGTCTTCAGTATTTTGCTGTAATATTTGAAATGCAACTTTTTACATGCTTTAAATTCTGAGACTTTTTAAAATACAGAGTGTTTTAAGCTGAACTTTAGCTTTAGAGTCTCAACTGCTCTAAGGGGATTTATAATCTGTTATCATAGACACATCTATACATATAAGGGGAATATTATAATATATTAATATAATATATAATATATATAATATAATAATGTAATATATATATATATAATATTATATAATAATATAAGGGGAACTGCCTGAACATTACATAAATGCACATTTTCTACTCTGGATCCAGTGCCCTTTTTACACTATTATTTAATGAGAGAGTGACCAGGAAGGTGATTTGACCCTTCTTTTGCAGGCCTATAGTTTTTCATATGCTTTAGGAGAGAAGATGTGATGAAAAAGAGAAGTGAGGACTGGGAAGAATTGTGATAAATTATAGGATATGTTGAATAAAGGAATAACTATATAAAGAAAAAGATATATAAGAAATAAGTATTTAGAGAAAGTCACCAAAACTCATTTTAATTCTTAGTATGTTACAACTTGAAACATACTAAAATACCTGATGAACCTTTTTCTAAACTTAAGGGAGTAGCTTTTCTATGATAATGTCAAGCTCAGAATCTAGCGATAAAGTTATTCATGTTTACAATGTCTTCTACAAGATCACTTAGAAAACTTTGTGGCGTGGGTTTAAGAATGTTTCTAAAGAAAATGGAGTGATATATTTCTTTCTATCTCTGTATTAGTTAGGGTTCTCTAGAGTCACAGAAAACATCTAAATACAACTTAGAACACTAGACATTGTAACTACAAAAACAAGCAAACAAACAAACATTTTAAAAAAATGTGAAAACTCTGAAACACAGACATGACAAGGTTGACCAGCCAGAGAGCTTAACGTGAGGGGAATGAAGTCATATGGTCCCGGGATGCTCATCTTGTCTCATTTATCCCAGACGTGGGGCTGATGAACCCAGCCTCCTGGAAACAATAATGAATGCAGACAAAAATAAAAACAAATGCTAAACAGAAAGGAAAACCAGCCAGAGCACGATTTCTTTAGGCAACATACTATGAAAGAGGCAACCAAGGAAGAGAGAGCTGTTAAACAATAACTTCCCTAATTTAGCAAAACACCACAGTGCAGGGGGGAAGTCCCGAGAGAGCTGAGCATAGATTCTGAGGTGGAAAGACTACAGCTTCAAGAAGTTGCTATAAGGTGTTTCAGTGTTCACTGGGATAGTACCAGGGAAAGACAAGAGGGTTCCCTTGTCTGTTAATAAGGCATTTCGTGCCCACTGAATTAGTGAAAACCATGTGACAAGATCAAACTCCAATATTTGATTATCAACAACAATGAGTCCTCTATACCTTGTACATATCAATAAAGACCAAATGGGAAATGGGTTCTTTAACACCTACTTGGGGCTAAGCAACCATTTATCTTCCTGCAGGATCAGTATTAAAAGAAAATGCTAACTAAAACAAGCCTAAATGCAAAAGCAAGAAGAATGTACTGTTCCTGCATGCTGTGGTTGTCATCCTGCATCTGAAGGAGAGGTGGTGACCTTGAGTGGCCCATTCAGTGAGTTTTTATACAGTTTCCAAGAGCAGAATAGAGCATCAGCAACTAGGCACAATATGATTGGTGTAATAGTGTACCCTTTAAACTGATTGGTCTTTAGGGAATGAGGTAGTAGAGGCTTAATTAGTGTCTTCCTCCTGGCCTACGTGCTCTCTGACCTGTCTCTTCCGAGGGCAGGGGGTGCCTGGTGGAATTTTCCAATGGCTCTGAGCTGACCTTTTCAATATGAAGTACTGGTAAGATCTCCTAAAGGAAGGATTCATGTGTTGAACTTATATCCACAAAGTCTCACAAACATGAACGCCCAATGTGAGCTGGACAAAGATGATGGCAATGACCAAACTGAATAGGGAACAGCCCATGAGGTCTCAACCCTACAAAAACAATGATGGACAACTGAGTAAAGCTGGGAGTGGGACAGTGGCCCTCGCAGGGAAGAGCACAACAATTTGTTGCCCGGGGTCAAAAGGTCAGCTCTGAAAATGTGAGTTACACATGATTTCACAAGGGAAATTATGTGGACTCAGTAGATTGTATTTAAGAATATAGATGTTTATAGAAATCCATATATGCCTGTACTAACAATTAATGAAAAGAAAGCCATGACTTTGAAAATGAGCTGGAAGGGATATATAGGAGGATTTGGAGGGCTGAAGGGGAAGGGAGAAAATATTATAATTAAATCATAACATCAAAAATTAGCAGTAACAACAAAGAGAACCAAGAACAAGCTCTAGCAATGAGAAATGGGAATAAAAAGTTGACTGGGGAAAACCAGAGTGGCAGCTGATATTGTTCTGTGTTCTTTGCTTACAATAGAATGGAAGTGAAGGACAAATGATGACATGAAACTCTCAAGATGTTTGGAAATAATAATAACGTACTCATAGGTAATCTATAAAGTGAGGAAAGATTAATGGAAAATTTGAAAATGAATTAAACAGAAGAAAAAAAAAAGCAACCTATGCAAAGTTGCCACTGGCAAAGAAAGTCTGAGAGGGAAGTGAAGGGTCTGGATGTGAGCGGAGGAGAGAAGAGGAACATAGTGTGAGAGAGTGAGTGACCACAGCTTCAGGCTACTGAAAGGAGAAAGGGAAAGCAAGGCAGGGAGGAAGAAAGTGACAGAGTAAGAAGAGGAGTGAAAAATCCTACAGACAGACAAAGACAGCATCAGTGGGGCAAAGACCTGCTTCCTTAAAGCCTCCTAAAGCAGATAACTTGTAAAACCAACAACGGGAAAGAAAAGCCGTATCATTAGGTAAGGAATGGAATGGCAGATATTGCTGCAAAACCTGCAGACAGCAGAAGGATAATAAAGAATAGGCTGACCTGCCTTGTACACATAAATTTGAAACCATACATGGAACAAATTAATTTAAAATGCTAACTACTAATAATTGCCCAATACAAAGTCAACAATTAAAATAATCTTTAGTTATTAAGGAATTTGAATTTGTGATTTAAAGCTTCTTGGAACAATTTCCAGGCCCATGCATTGGAGAATTCATACAGATATTAAAGTTCAATTAATATTAGTCCCATATAGTCTTTTCAAGAAAATGTTAGAGGCTATGCTTGTTTTATGAAAATGGCATTATCCCGATACTAAAACCAAACTGGGGAGAGGAGAACACTGTAGAATACTATCCGAATTTGCCCACCAAAACTCTAAGAAACTATATTTAGCAATATATAAAAATTATTATGTACCTTGAAGAAATAGGTTTTATTCCAGCAATTTTAGGCTGTTCCAATTTCCCTCAAACCAGTTATCACTCACCATATTAACAGGTTAAAAAATGAGAATGTATTGTAACTGGCATACAACAAGAAATACTATGAACCTACTATAATAAAGAATAAATGATTCTGACTAAGAGAGGGTATACACAACCGTGGAAAGGAATCTCCACCCAGAAATAGACTCATACATTATATAATAGTATATGTATATACATACACACATATAACCAGTAATATTGCTTTGATAGGCAAGAAAATAATGCTGGTAGTTGAGACATTTTTATCAAACAATCTGAGTTTTAGACCAGTTCTGGCAAAGTCTGGATATATAGTTAATTTTCTTCAGCTTTCAGAGTCTCCAGAAGGGACAAAGGTCACCGACAGTCACAGTTGTAGATGCTCTGTCCTCAACCATAATTCAAGTTGTTATGCCATCAGTTACATTCTTAAAACTTCAGATTACCAGTGTTTCACATCTACATTTAAAGGCTTTAGGTTAGGAGTTGTTGAAATATTTGTTATGGTTAAAAGAAACATTTATTCAATAGACTCACTCATTCAAATTATATTATGAGTTTAAATGGGCATTTTACAGAGCCTGGGAAACCAGCCATTGTGTATGAGATTGTTTATCAGATAATATGTGTTCCCAGATCCTACTACCCAATACAATACATCGCAGTTACAATAAAAGCCTGGGAACACAATGACTATTGTCAGCCTAGCTATTCACTGAACAATAGAAAAATATTAATAATTCAGCCCGTCCTTCAATTCTTCATTCTGCTTTCCCAAATCATAACTTGTCTTTGATCGGTTTGTTGTGTACACCTTCTACAGGGTGTTTGCTGTTTTCCCGTTTGAGCGTTTTTTTTTTTTTTTTTTGTTCTAAAGCCTAGTGAAAGTAGGTTAGAAGTGAAATCTGTGCAAATTACAGTTGAACAACTTTAGCGACAAGCGTGCCTGTTAGAAAGCCATTAGGAGAGTTTATCTTCCCTGTGCCAGTGTGCACATTATCCCGAGGAAGTAAGTGTGTGCAGTTTGTAGAAAGCAATTCACTACACTCTTTTTGAGTGACTAACCTGCCAAGTCACTTGCCAAAGTCTGTGGATGTTTGGATGAATGCTTCCAAGGGGCTTAAAGGTAAGGCTGCCCTAATTTCTGAGTGTCTCTCGATGACAGTTTATCAGACTCTTCAGCCAAAGGTCTTGGCTGACGCTTCCTACATCACTCAGACTACACTAAGCTCCTACTCCAGCACAGGATCAGAAGGAGACAATAAAACAGAATTTTCTAATGTAGTACCAGAACCACTAGGAGATGGCTGGGAGGGAAATGGTTAACTGCAGGATGGGTTGCTTATGGACTCTGTGTTTTTTTGTTTTTTTGTTTTTTTTTGTTTTTTTCCAAATTTGATAATCTCGTGTCAGGATGCTCTCAGGGTAAGCCAGCTAGACACAATTCAACACATATAGAAAGCAATACGCATATGAGATTGAAACAGGAAACTAAGGCAGTGCAAATTCTCCACATGGAAAAGGAAACCAATGCAAAGGGCGTCAGGATTAGTATTAGTGGTCAGGAGAGATCAAAGGGCTTGCTGTCAGTGAGCTCAGCCACAGCCCTGACATCAGAGGAGACATTTCACCTCCACTCCAAGCCCCCACCCCCTCCCAGATCTAAATCTCAAGCGATTGCAGTTTGCTGGAAAGTGCTACTCAAACCTTTCCCCAATGCTTGCAAAATTGCACACCCTTCCAAGACTCACAGTAAATCAAGGGTTCAGGCTGGAAACACTTGTAAAATTTCTTGGGTCAGTTTTTCTTTCTTTCTTCTTCCATCGATGGAGCTGAAATGAGTCAGGTTTTGATTTCAAATGAAGAACGTGCACTGGTAGCTGAAGTAATAGCCCGAAATTTCTATCGAAAGACTCAGCAATGCTCCAAGGGACGGGCCTCCGTTGCCACCCTTTCACCTCCCACCCCTGCACCTCAGTGAGACCTCCCAGATAACTCTGAATATGTAGAATGAATGTGCCACCTTTAGAAATGGAATTCTGTAAATGGTCTAGGAACGGCATCCTCTAAAGGACTGGGGCTTGCGGACACCCTCGTCGCCTCGCCTCACTTTTAGTCTGTAAGGATGCACCTTCTTCTTAAAGATAAAGTGCTTTTGTTTTTGTTGTTGTTGTTTTCTGTTGTTTGTTTTTGTTTTTGAATTAAGCGATCTCTACGTAGCCCCGGCTGTCCTTAAAATTGCAACTCGTATGCTTCTAGCCAAATTCTAGTAATGCAAGAGGCAGGCTCATAATTTTCAAACAAAAGATGACTGTTCCATCTCTGTGTTGCTGAGAACCGCCGGGTATGGGTGTGGTGGCCCTCTTCTTCATCTGTAAAGCATAATTCAAGTTTGAACTATGGGAATTCATTCCCGTCTTCATAATTGTCCCGAAGGTTCCTTTCATGCATCCACTGAAACCATACGATAACTTTGTCTGCCCTTAGATATAAAAGAATTTATAAAGAAATAAGTCAAGTCTTTAGGGACCTATTCCAATTTTCCTGTCATGTTGATAGAACAGGATCTTTTTAAACTACCCCTTTTCCCCTTTAAGATAAACAAGAATCACCAGGCAGTGGTGGCGCTCGTCTTTAATCCCAGCACTTGGGAGGCAGAGGCAGGCGGATTTCTGAGTTCGAGGCCAGCCTGGTCTACAAAGTGAGTTCCAGGACAGCCAGGGCTATACAGAGAAACCCTGTCCCAAAAAAGAAAAAAAAAAAAAAGGTAAACAAGAATTAAATTAGAACAAGTATAAACAAGTATAATATGAAAGGTCCCAGGGAGATCACCAGCTAGGAGTCTCTTCACCCACCACCTGTCTAGTCTTTGGGTTGCCTGTTTGAATTTGTTGGATTCAAGCAGCAGCATTTAGAGCTACGCCACCCTTGCTATTCAGGAATGAGGTAGATTAGTCTCTCCTCCGGGCTGATGCTTTCCTCACGTCTCTCCCTGAGAAGGGGAAGGGGCTTCTACTTATTGACTATAAGGCATAAGAAGGAGATTGATTCGAGAGTGGGCCTCTAAGATTGGTCAGCAAGTACTACTAGAAAACGGAGACAAAAGATTAGATATTATTTTATTTTATTTTCTGACCCTAGAACAAGTTCTGATACCTACAGGTCATGCCCTTGTAGGATCCAGAGTATCAATAGACACTTGAGAAAGCACATAGTGTGACCTGTGATTCCAGCAGATATCGCAAGTAGCTTAACTGTGCAGAAGATATAATGATACTAAAAAGAGTTGATTAAAAGCAGAGGAAAGACGGAGGAAAGATGTGGCCCTCTCTAGAGGAAGAAGAACCCAAGACCAACTGGACTTGCTCTTGAGACTATGTAGAAGATGCTCAGAGCTCCCAGTGCTGAGGACACATTTGTCAACTAGATGTGTAAGCAACATGCAAAGAGAGGAGACCAAAAACCACAGGCCATGCTCAGAAATACTTGAGAAAACAGATCAGCTAGGAGTCCTATGCTGTAATCAACATGAGAGATTATGTAAGTTTCAGTTAGGGCAATTATAGGAGGATTAAGTTAATTGGATATACTCAAATGATGCTATTGAATTACAATTGACAGAAACTCATGATTTATTTATTTACATAGGCAATGAATATTCATGTGAGCCTAGGAGAAGGCCATCTCCCCAGGAAGATTCCTGAGGTCCTACTTAGAATGCCAGAGAGAAGCAAAGTCCTTCCAAAGCCAAAGTGTGCTCCCTGGGTTTGAATCGGCCCTCTTAGAAATGGGGCACTCTGCTTCCATAAGAAATGAGCTTTACTCCAGGGATCACATCAATTTAGTTTCTTGTCACATCAAATTTATGAAGCCTAGAGAGTCGGGTTTACTTCTGATCCAAATTGTGCCTGTTGCGTTGTCATGATTTATATTTATCATTATTTATATTTATCATGATTTATTTGGCTTATTTGGAGGGTCAGTTTGAACCTAGTACCTTTCCCATGCTAGCAGATATCATGAGTTACACAGTATCAGCCCTGCATCTCGTTTCTTTCTATTTAAACAGATATCTGTAGGTAGGAGATTTAATTTTACAAAATGAAGTCTGGTGTTTTGAGATCTGGGCACAACTGATCTTCCTTACCAATAATCCAGCCTGCTCTGGCTGCCTAATTCCATACTCCCTAAATCAGTCCTTTGCCTTCTGGGGTGTTACCTGTGTGTGTTAGTAGAGTACCACTCACTTCCCTTAGATTTTCCTTCCTATTCTGGGAGGTTGCAGGAGCAGCCTATTGTTGGCTCTCTCTTATGAGGAGCATCTCTGTATCACTGCAGAATTTTGGACACATTCCCAACCCCGTGCTACATGTCACACTATTTTTCTGCCAGTGACTTGCAGTTGGCATTTTATCAAGTACATTACTCCCAAAATGGAATTCCTGGGGAGTTTCAGCCAATAGTAGTACCAAGGCTCTGCCACGAGGGATCCTGATGGGTACATTCTAAGCCCTGGGATGTTTTTAAGAGCTCCTCTGACAAGTCTAATGTGGAACTAAGGTTTTTTAAAAATATGGAAAATCTGGGTGGTGCATCTGAAATCCCAGCACTTTGGAAGCCAAGGCATGAGGACCAGGAGTTTGAGGCTCACCTTGATATATAGTAAGCAAGACCCTATGTCACAACCATAGATTCCAGAATTGTCTTTGGCAGTGTTTAAGAAAATAGTAAATGTTGTATATGTGATTCTCAAAAGCAAAAGGAAATACACTTTCATATAACATTCATAAATAATCACTTAAAATTTTTGGTTCATCACATATTATGCTTGAGATTTTAATACCAACCAACAGTGCTACATTGCATAAAAGCAACAGAGAGGAGATGACTTAGTTGCTGAGTTAGATAAGACATAAAGGAAAATCTAAATGGAAACAAAACTTAGTTGTCAAGAGTTTACATATGAGTGTCTTAGATTATTTCTGCCACTATACAGAAAATATTACCCTCATTTTTAGAAGGGTCATTGGCATGCAGAGAGGTTGAATCACTTGGGTGAAGTCTAATAAACAGTAGAGCTGTCCTTCAAGTGGGTCAAACAATAGACAGTCCTGTATAATCCACCTAAATTTGTCACATCTGTCTATCAGTGGGCACAGAGCATCATGACAGGGTAGAGTGAATAATCTTCCAAAGAACCAGAAGCTTGATCAGACTTAGAACAAATGACTTATTCTAATAAGTTTATTCCAAATAAGTTTAGACGCATTCTAAACATACTCACCCGACACAGATGTGTAGAAAATTACCATATCATTAAAATCATGATTGTGTCTATGCCATGAATGTAGACATGCAACTGTCTAGTGGAGAGACATGCCTAATGGGAGGGGGAGAAAAAGAGACACCAGGGTGAGGTCATATGGGGAGGTCTGCTCACATTACAGTAGATCCTTAGGTGAAAATGTACTCAGGAAACCCAGTACTGCTGACAATTAATATGTGTCAATTACAAACTGTTGTTAATTATATATGAAATAAAAGTGATTGTGCATTAACTATTAAATCAGAGCATTTACCTTGACATTTTCTTCCTTGCAAAGGGGATTATAGCAGGCTGTCCATTTGTCACTTGCACACTGAATTCGATTATTTAGTGGGCATTTCTATTAAGCCAAGGAAAGGGTGATGTTTACATCCTCATTGTCAGGAAATAACAACTATGAAATCATGACTGCCCATGCTGAGTACCAAGGTGCTCTCTGAACAGTGCGAGGACACATGGTCTTTTGCTTTGCCTTCTCCTTCTGGAACCTCTGTGAAAACCCCCACCTTCCTCAGTCTATACCTTCTGCTCAGTGATGGTTTAGCTTATGGCTGCTTTCACCACTGTCAAGTCTTTTATGTTTGCTCTTCTCAGGCAGGGTCTCATCAGAATATTAAAACCTAATAATGCAAGCAATGGCCAAAATTAATGCAAGTCCTCTAAGTAAATTTTACAAAATTTATTGAAATAAAATTAAATATCATTCCCTATTTTTGAAAATAAAAGCCCTTAGACCAGAGAAATAATAATACGGTCTTAAGATATTTCAATAACACTAGAAACAGTAGATTAAAACATTTTCTGGCGATGCTAGTGGCTTAACATCTGGTTTGTGTCATAGCATGGTTGACTTGATTATCTCTGATATTTAATACAGCTGGGAAAACATGGAGGATCTAGAAGTGGTCACCTTTGAGACACTAAGATGGGGGAGAGCCAGACTTAGTCGAGGAAAGGACCCCATGAAAGGAATCCAAGTGGAGAGGAGGGATGGTCTCTTTTGTAGTTTATCTCAGGCTAAGCTAGTGGCCCAGTACAAGGGAAAACACCATAAATGTGTTTTTATAAAGGCATAGATTGTCACTGATTTATCCCTAAAGTCTTATCTTGAAGGATGGTGGTCAGAATGGCCATACCTAGCAAAAGGCAGAGTTTTGCTTTATCATTAACCACCCTAAGTCCCCACTGAGATATGTCTACACACAGGCTAATGGACACATAGACATAGCTCTTTATTCCTCCTCCTGGCTGAGGTAGGTGTGTGTGTGTATGTGTGTGTGTGTGTGTGTGTGTGTGTGTGTGTGTGTGTGTGTTGGGGAGGGGAGCTTTCTGGCTTCCACTAGCTCCAAGGAAATGCTTTCAGACAGAATGGGTAGTGAAAGATGTTTCTAGGAAAGCACTTTTCTGTGTTTCTGTAGCGAACCTTAGGATTGGATTCAAAGCCCTGTAAGAACAAGCAAGGCATTGTTGATTTTTATGTCTCTTTCCCTCTGCCTCAAGCTCAGGTCTTAAAAAAAAAAAAAAAAAAAAGAATTCCTGTGTCTCCCTCAGACACCAGCTGTTTCTTTATTTCTTTTTAACTTTAAAAAAAATAATGTTGTAGCTATATCACTAAGCATGTCAGAATACTTCCATCCAAGCTAGCTAATATGTAGGATGCTCCTATCAAGTACGGTGCATTTTAAAGTACATTACCATTGGGGCAGAACATTCAAGGTTATTGAAAAGTAAGGAAAACTGACATTTTTGACTCCTATTTATTTCTTCTAAATGAAATGTTTATGGCAAATTTACAACAAAGCCCCACACTGAGTTTAAGATCTTGAATTACATTTCAGGTCATCATTGGGAGCTGTAAACTGTTTACTGTTTACTGTCAGCTGTAAACTGACACACATAAGTGTGCTAAATTCTAAAGAAAACTAATTTAGATAAATAGACAAGATTTTTTTCTTAAATGTATCAAAATAAAGACAAAGTGAGTGGCTGAGTTTTCTCCCTCAAATCAGTTCCTCTGTTTGCCATGAACATTACTTATAATATTGTAGTAGGTTTTCTTAAAAAATAATAGTTGGCTGTAGTACCCTAGGCAAATTCAGACAATGCATAGAAAGATTTCATAGGGTGATAAAATAATTAGATCTACAGTATCTTCTAAATCCCAGAGTCAGGAGTGTCCTTAGGAGTTTTGAGTCCCCTTTTCCAGCTGAATGAGTCTGCAGGTTGAATTCTGCTCAGTAGTCCTTCTACTCTTTATACGTGACCAAGAAGGGGCCAGATAGAAATGAATGAATAAGAAGGAAGAGAAGGAAGAAGAGAAAGAGGAGGAGGAAGAGGAGGAGAAGGAGGAGGAAGAGGAGGAGAAGGAGGAGGTGGAGGAGAAAAAGAAGGAGAAGGAAGAAGGAAGAAGAAGGAGGAGGAGGAGGAAGAGGAAGAAGAAGGAGGAGGAGGAGGAGGAAGAGGAAGAAGGAGGAGGAGGAGGAGGAGGAGGAGGAGGAGGAGGAGGAGGAGGAGGAGGAGGAGGAAGGAAGCCTGGAGTTTGAGAGCTTTTACACTGACAATGTCACATAACATCTCTAAAATTTTAAAATAAATTCCCCCTATTTTAGGCCATTTCATAACTGAGCAATGTCATGTCTGTGATTAAGGAACATGACAGGAATATTTTAGGAGTCAGTGCTCCATACCTGCAGCCAGGTGCCTAGATACACACAGGAGCTAATTGTACTTTCTGAAATAGAATTGCTTTCTTTCTTTAGAGTGCCAAATGACATGGCTCCACCTCCTGCAAATGTCTCTCCAATTTCCGAGCCTTCTCTGGCATATGAAGAAGCCCAAGCAGAAGTTCTCAGATTTAAGAATGTCCAAATTCCAAAAGCAAGTGCAATCCTTATGCATTATCTAAAGAGGAAAGAGCTTTAAATTAGTGTTGCAAATGCATACCAAGATTTAATGGCTAAATTACAAATGAGTTCTGACCAAAGGAACTATTCCAAATGCCTGCTTATCCCACAGGTATATTTTCCTCCTTCTGGAACTCTGACCATCTGAGGACCTACACTGGGTGCCTAGTCACCTCACAGGTATTTTCCTTTGCCCTTGGAACTCAAGAACCTACCATTTGACTCACACCTGGGTACATACCCAAAGGATTCTGTATCCTACTCCAAAGATACTTGATCAGACTTGTTCACTGCTGCTGTGTTCACTATTAATAGGAGATGAAATCACCCTGTATGTTCATCAACTAATAAAAGGACAATAAAAGTAGTAGAGAGAAAAATGCCACATGTACTTTCTGACACGTGGATTCTACCTTCAAAGTATTACATTTGTATGTTTAGCTTGAATATCTGTACTTCTGCAGTTATTACATTCCAGAGAGGGAAATTATACAAAGATAATTTAGATGGAGGATGCCCTAGGAGGAGAGCTGGTTTAACATGGGTGATATGAAAGTAAAGGGGTATTTTACTTTTACTTTCATAGAAGGTAGAAAGCTAATGCTAGCATTTAGGTGGGAGTGGAGAAGAGGAGGAGAGAGGGAGAAATAACTAAACCTAAGGATATGTGAGTAACAACACATAGAAACTTACTACTTTGTAAATCAAGAAAATATATGTGAGTTTGAGAAGACAGATTTAGGAAAGAGATGTTCTACAATCTGCACAGTGCTGTTCCCAAAAGCTAAAGGTTTCAAGGGGAAAACAAAACCAAAAATAAACAAACATAAAAACCAGATGTAAGACACCTTCCTACAGTTGTTGGTTGAAAAGCCTCAGCGACCCCAAAGCAATAGAGGTATTCGTCTCTCTTCTTGCTTTCTCACTAGAAACAATTGGTAAGATTCTATTGCTAAAGAATCCAAACATGTTGATTGCATGGTATAGAGAAATGAAGTTGGCAGCATCTTTTCTACTGGCTAACTTTCATAATTTTAGAAGGTTTGATATAGCCTGCTGGGGAGTGAGAGGCATCAATTGTTTTACTTAGTTGTAAACCTTATAAGGTATAATGCCAGCCTTCAAGGCAACACCGGCCCATAGGAGGATCAGTGGTATGGCAGTTATAGGGTTAACCAATCACTCTTTGATTGAATTTGAGGTTCAATTCACTGGAAGGAATAAATGTTAACTACTGAAAAATTGTTCAACTCCATGGTTGAAGGTTTCAGGCTTTAAGCAAGAACTTCATACTGTTCTTTCACTAAATTGTCACGACACCAATCTGCCTCCTAAATAATTACTTCTCTATCCATAGATATATGCTTTTCCCAGCCTTACATGGAGTAGCCTCTCTTTATAATGAATGGTAGAGCATGAGGAGACACATGGGTGTCTAAAGTGCTGAGAATAAATTTATTCTCAGGACTAAATGGGGAATTTATTCCATCCTTAGACTGTCTCATGGACATCATGAGAAAATAAGTAGAAAAAAATGTCAAAGGTAGAAAATATGGAGAAAGGCTTGGAACACTGTCTGTTAGGTTCGGCATAGCCAGTGCAGTCATGACATAACAATAGCTATGATCACCTGCAATGGATCTTATCAAAAAGTCATTTATAGATAGGGAAGGGACCTACGTGGCATTACCGTTACCTACTAAACCATTGCCTACTAATCGATTCTAGGGGAGAGACGCTTACTGTATTCAGTTGTGTACCACTGAAAAGCCCAGTGGGCTCCGAGAGGTACTTCCAAACCCATGGTCACCCAGACAGTCTTGCTTAAATTCAATGAGTCTCAGCAAACAGGAGATCGACAGCAAAAATGAAGTATGGGAGTGTGGAAAGGAGACTTACAGGGAAGGGAAGACAGTAGTGTTGGGAAGGAGATCAAAAGGGGATTCCAGTAATCGGGGTGAACATTGTATGTGCATGAAATTGTCACAAAGACACTCAATAGATGCTAATTTTAAACAAATAAGTAATGAGCTTAGATATTCTGTATTTTTCATTCTTTATCCATCATTCACTTGCCAGTGAAATCCAATAACAAATCAATTTAGCCAACTTGTCAGATGGTATCTCTTGAAGTAGATTGAACTATAGTCTTGAGGTCTTCAAGGTGTTAACTTTGAGTGTTCATTGTGTGAGCGTGTGTGTGTTACAGTCCACAGAGAAACATGGAATAACTATAAGAAAAAGAATATGCTTTGATGTGACTATACTAACAGCAATGCAAACATGGCAGGCTATATATAGACCTGAGTGGCTTTGTTTCTTTTTAATTTGAAATGCCAGCAGTCTTCCCATAAGAAACCCAGTATTTAAATGATTGTACAGACACCGCAAATGTCTTCTTTGCATGCGGAGAGACAGCAATTTATAGGAATCTTTAAAAACAATGTTTGCAGTTGGGTCTGGTGGGGTGGTAATGCCTGTTATCCTTGCACTTGGGAGGTAGACACAGGAGGATCAAAAGTTTAAGGCCAGCTGTGACTCCAGAGTCAGTTCAATTGCAGTCTAAACCCCATGAGATTCTGACTCTAAACAAACAAAAAACACATTATTTTGAGTTCTATCATATCCTCCACCATTTTTTATGTTCTCAAAGCAAGAAGTTCAGTGATATCCATAACGAAGACAGTATAAACGGAATTTGCCAAGATTTGTACACTTAGGACATTGCAATACTGATTTAGGGGATCTAACTTCAAATAAATTTAAAAGCAATGCAGAATGACTGTGCCTACAAAGGCAGGAGAGAAACAGTCAGAGAAACAGAGGCAAGTGATTCTGTGGTCATGGTCTAGTCTTTGTTCTGAATATGGGATCCGAACACTTAAATTATATTTTATTTTGAAATAATTAATGGCAGTTGTTTAAGTAATTCACAGCCTGCAAAGTCCATACACATTCCACCCAGGAAAGAGGCTCCAGAAAAATGTGAACATATTTTAAGTGTAATTTGCTTATTTGGCCGGCAGAATCTTTGACCAGTCTTCCCCAGTTCACAAGGAGCCCTTCCTCAAAGCTGGTGAGTTGCCATAAATCACAGGGTCCTAGAGAAAAACAGCACAATGGTTTGTTCTCTTTCTGTGTTTCTACATCCTACAAATTTTGTAGAAATAGAGTCACAGGAAATCGGTGCCCAGAATTGGCAGGGGTTATATGTAAATTGCAGTGGGTCACTTAGTGTAAAAAAGAAAGGCTGTTGTTGAGTGTGACTGTAAAGGCCTCTCCCACCCTTTAGCTGATTCAGTACAATATCTGCTGTGGAGGGCTGTTCCTGGAAAGGCCTTTCTTCTCTTGACCCTCTTCCAACTCTCAAGCAATAGACAGGTTTTATTCACCTACTCTATATGTCTTTATAATATAGTCCTCATATTGAATAACAACTGGTCAGCACCCCATTTTGTCAATCTCTGCTAAGATGGGTGGGATTAATCCTTCTGTGTGTGGAGGAAGTAGGAGGGAGGCATATTCAGAGAATGCTTTCTTTACTTTGCAACCCTTTTTAGTAGGGAAGCATTTACAAAGCATTAATCCCATTCCAGATACCACCTTGCTTTTTCCGATGGGCATCCTGCGACCAAGATGATATCACTTTCAAAGTCAGTCCTATCCTATTAGGAGCAACCTCCACTCCTGAAGTCACAGGCCTCAAGAACAATGACCAAGGTCACCCTCACACAGCCTCCTGCTTTGTTTCATAAGAGATAGCCCTTGAATGCTGAGAAACCTAGCTTCCAGGAACTGCAGGCCTCAGCCAGCCACTGTCTTTCACGTAGTCCCTTGGAGAACAATTGTGTGAAGCACAGTGACCTCAGAAACCCACTGCCTTGCGGGCTATTTATGAAAACAGTGTTCTCAAAGAACAGTTCAGGATGAGGAAGCCCTATCAGAGCCTGATTTAGCTCCCACTCTGCCTGTGCGAGCACCCTATGAGAAAACAAGGGTAAATATAGCAAACGCAAGTTCAAAGGTAGAAGTCCAGTTGCACGCTGTGCTTTCTGGGAGTGAAAATGAGATCTCTGGAGATACACTAGCCCAGCAAGTAGAACTCTGGTGAATTTTGCTGAGCTTGATTTATCAACCTGTCTTTAAAAAAAATTTTTTTTTTTTTTTTGCATTGGTTTGTTCTTTTATTGATGGCAGGAATGAGGAAAACGAATTTCTACTATATATTAGAAAGTATTTTATAATAAATATGAGAAAGGCTGCTGCTGTTGGTTTTTAAAATATGATGCACCACCATTATATACAGAGCTGTCTGGACGCATGTCCTAACAGCTCAGCCTCCTTAGCCTAGTGGTTTTCATCCTTGCTAAAATGCTGTGACCCTTTAATACATTTCCTCATGTTGTGGTGACTCACAACCATAAAATGATTTTGTCCCTACCTCATAACTTAATTTTGCTAATGTTACGAGTTGTTATGTAAATATGCAGGATACCTGATATGTGGGCAACCCACAGGTTGAGAAACAAATTAGGCTAATGCAGATTATCATATGCAGGAATTTCGCCTTCCTCTGCAGGCTTCAGTGTGATTTGCCTGGCGTGATCTGTCCATGCTAGCAATATCAACAAGGGACACCCCTTAGAGCTGCCAGTCACCTGGCGCAGAGAGAAGTGGACTTCTCCATCAGCTACTTCTGGAATGGGACAAGATCATCACCATTTACCAGAGTATTGCCTTTTGGGTGGTTTATGGTTTCTTCTTTTTTTTTTTCCCCTTCCTTCATATATTTCTTTCTGGAAATGGCTACTAATTATTTTAAGGCTTTGAGTTCTTTTACAAAGTGTCACCTACTTATGTCGAGGCAGATGGTAATTTAGTCATCGTGTCAAGAAACACACGCAGTATCGGCTGCCACTGGCCTTTCGGTGAACAGTACTTATCGACAGTTTATGGCAAACATCGAAGATATAAAGAAAGCAGGGATGTAACACGTGTCGACCTTCCCGGGAAGGAGCATAGCAATGCAAGAAAGTCATGATAGTGAATAATTTGAAATAATTCTTTTTGAGTTTTCCATCAATAAGCAATAATTCTCCCTAACTAGCTCTTGGTATAAGAGCTCAAATACAGTTTTAAATTGCCTTGTAAACACACACACACACTCACAGACACATGCATGTAACTGAAATATGAGTCTTACACTCACTACTCAAAAGGCCTTTGCCAAGACAGTTCCTGTAATCTTGGGGTAATTCTGCAAAATACCCTGAAGTGATTTTTTTCTCTATTAAAATAAAACAAGTTCATTCTCCATTCATCTCCTCAGCAGAGGACTGGGATCCGTGTGTGATCTCTCTTCTACTTACAAATATGTAGAGTATACTCAGCGCCAGGTAGGAGGTCAGTTCTTTACCTCTGATTAACCATAGGCTGGTGACATATTGCCTTCAAAATCATAGCCTATAATGAAAATAAATGAGCTCATGGCCCGCCCCTCTCCTCAGCGGGTTTTTTTCTAACAGACTTGGAGAACCCTCTCAGGACAATGAAACCACGGTGAAACAATCACATTCCCAGTAACACAATGACTCCTGAAGCACAAAGCTTTGTAAGTAATTTGAAGGAAATGATATCACTTCTGGATTGAATAAGGAGCCTTAGTATTTCATTGAGCCCATCCATATGCTTCCTACCACCATGGAACCGACCCTCTCAGAAAGTCATGTCCAGAGCAGAGCCAGGATGTATTTAAAGCTAGGAGAAAAATAAGTCAGATGTTTTTTATTATTCTGCATATTTGTCCTGATGGTTTTTAAAAATAATCTATGGAAAGCACTCACTGATAATTCTGTGTACTTGTGACTTTAAGGAATTGGGGAAAAAATGTGAAATTTTTAAAAAGTCAAGGAGAGAACTCAGAACTGTGAAACTGAAAACAATAAAGAGTGCTTTCACGCAATTATTTTTCACCTCAGGGAATGTATTTCAAGTCATCTCAGGATTTTTGAGTGATGAGTTGATGGACGTGTCTGAACTTCACAAAGGAACATCAATTCAAGTAAAAATTGCATTGGGGGGAGGGTGGAAAGAACTTTAAAAGACATAGAAATAGATGCTCAAAGAACTGTGTGCTTCTGGGGGGAAAGAGAGGGCAAATTCTCTAATGAAAACTGAGGCTGGATGTGAAAGCCAGGGCAAAGGAAAAAAACAAATAGAGGTTAGCAGATGCCCATGCGTGGAAAGTCTATGTCTGCAGCCTGAAACACAAAAGGTCATTTCCTACACTCTGATTGACAGAAAGACCATTCCTGTGTGCATCAGCCTCATTAAGTAATTAGGATTTTGATTCCACATCTCAACTCACTCCTGCAAAGAATAAATTGTCAACTTCACCTGTCTACCTCTGTCAAGAGTTTGATTATAGAGCATCCTAATCCAGCAGTTTAATTATAAGCTAGGTCTACACAGCAAGTGTCAATATTGCCTGCATCTGGTGTGTGATTTTTGTACAATTTAGAAACTGTAATACAGCAAAATCATCCACAAAGAACAGGTGAATCTAAAGGCATTTGTGAAATAAAGTATATTTCAAATATATGAGTAGAGTTGTAAACTTTAAATGGTTTAGTTAAGGGCATGCCACACATGAGCATGAGGCCTGAGTTCAGAGACTGAACACATGATACTTACAGTAGTGTGTGATTAAACATATAATAGGTAGAATAGTGTATAACTAGTCCAAGCAGTGGGAATAGAGAAAGCTGGAAGCCTGTAGCTCAATAGGGAGCCAATAGAGCCAACCCAGCATCAAGAGGCCATATCAGAAAAATAAAAAGTACAGAACAATGGAGAAAAACATATAGTGTAAACTTCTGGCCTCTACATGCATAAATATATACAAAACACCCTCTTTGCCATTATATATGTTCTTTTATCTTTTCAGCTGCCCAAACATCTTAAAATGGGGGTAATATTCACTTCATACATTTTGTCTTAAGCTGTATTCATGCTATTTATAGAGATTAAAGGAGAATTATATTTCATTGGGGGAAATTCTTGTTACTGCTTTCAGTATAATGTCATGGGTTTAGTAAATAAATGATAAGTAAATGAGATAAAATATGAATTGTTTTCCTAAGAGCATACTTACTTATCATAACAAAACATTATTTTTCATTTAGAAAGCTCCCTTATATTTCTGTGGTCAATTTTTCTGCTTCACCGTGGTGAGCAATGGACATTGACTTTGGAAGAGCTGAGTTCAGAAATCTTTATATGAACTAGATAGGCTCCCGAGAGGTTAGGGCCACTTAGAAGACTAGTCTCTCAATCAGAAGGCAAGAAAGCAAGACTCATTAGGTTCATTTCTTAAGATAGTTTTGCTAGTTAGTTTTTGTCAACATGACACAAGCTAAACTCCTCTGGGGGTGGTGGGGAGGAAGGACATCAGTCCAGAAAGTGCTTCTTTCAGATTGGCCTGCAGAGGTGTCTGGGAAGGCATTATCTGAACTAATTGAACTAATGATTGATGTGTGTGTGTGGGGGGGGGATCCAGCCCACTGTGTGGTTCTACTGAGGGGCAGGTGGTTGCAGATTATTCAAGAAAGCAGGCTGAACAAACCAGTAAGCAGTGTTCTTTTGTGGTCTCCCATTTAGCTCTTGCTTCCAGATTCTTGTCTGAGTTCCTGCCCTAACTTCCCTTAATGACAGACTGTGACATTGAAGTGTAAGCCAAATTAAACCTTTCCCTTCCCAAATTGCCTTGCGTTCTGGTGTTTATCGCAGCAATGGAAAACAAAGGAGAGCAGAGGGCATGATGTAACCATGAACTTGCCTTCATGCACGTTTTGATGAAGCCTAAAAATCACGTACGTTGTGCTTCCCAGCATGCAATGCTGCCTAGAACTTGAACTTGGTCCTTATCATTTTTCTTCTGTTTATATTTATAAGACGTGTTTCTATTTTTATCAGGAACAAACACCAGGATGCAGGAGGTATAGAAACTGTTCATTGTAGGTTTTCAAGGAATGAACAGTACAACTTTTGAAAGCTACTTTCATTATATTGAAAGCTTTAATTTAAAAGAGAAATTCAAATTTTACCAAACAGAGAAGTACAGTCTATTGTGCGCAAACAATAATCATGTGCAAACAATAAAAGATTATAGTATACGAGTCCTTGTGGATCCAACTCTAGAATTGCCAAGGCAATTAGAAGAAGAGACTGCGATATATGTAGCTACTTCAAGTGTATGTTCCACCTCAACCCACCCCCTTCACAAACAGTGACAGTTGAAGTTGATTTCTAAATTCAGAACAGTTTCCAAGAGGTTCTACATTTAGGAGAAGGAGATTTCCTTTGTCTAGAAATACACCCTTTCCTGTGCGCTCTACTGACATCCAGATGGAACTTTCCCTAAACCCACATAAACAGTCTCAACTCCCTTGCTGTTATCTGCAATTGGAGTTGAGGTCAGTAGCTTTGGAAAGATAGCTGGTAATTTGACAAGTGTGGTGATGTTGTGCAGCGCCAGGCCTAGAGAATTTGTGCTGCCATTCTGTTTCATGATCTTGTACATTCTTTGATAGTTGCACATGTGCAATATAAATGCTATCTGGTTTTTCTCCCTGTTAAGTCGCTGAGATGAGAGGCTTTAAGTTTTAATTCATAGGTCCCATGTGCTTAGTAAGGGTTTGCCATAGGTGAACAACGGACTCATATATTTGAAGGGATGGATAAGTAAATTGGATATGTGTGTATCTGGCTGTATATTATAATGTAGAGTGAAATGAATGATCTGAAACAGATCAAACACATCTGTTTCAGACATTATCAAATAACTTGAACCAGTGGTGTTAGTATAAGAGGGGAAACACATAGATTTAGAGTAAGGTAGACTTGAACTTATCACTCCATTTATCATCCCCCTTTTATCATTCCCTGTTTCGAGCAAGCCATTATATCTCTTTAATAATTACTTACCACATCTCTCAGAGCCCTTTTACCCTCTGTGAGGTATCAGATCGAAGGGGGTAAAGAACATACATAGAGTAGTTAGCAGGTATCCACAGGGTAGCAGTGAGTTCTTCGCGAATGGCAGCTCTCTGCATTAAGTCCTAGTCACAATCAGAAAAGAAGAGTTCTAAAAGCTTTTTAAGATGTTTAACCAGTAGACACACTATGGCCTTTTGTTTAAGCAACATTTATTCTTACAAAACTGTATTCAATGTTCCTGAAGGATTTATCTCCTGTTACGTTGCTCAGTTACCAGTTTTCTTTTCTGGAGGGATTCTTTTTCCCTGTGATAAATAATTTGTGTTAGCTGATAGCCACAAATCACTGACTTCCTTTGGAAACTGCTTCATTGATTTCTGAAATGATAACGGACTTATAATGTTCCTATAAATAAACTCATTAAGTCATAAATTGCTCGTGGCAGCACAGGAAACCTCTCTATATGCTGTTCAGGCATCTTCCTTCCCAAAATACACATTTTCCCAAGGGAGACCCAGCCCGGATCTATTATCCTAAGTACGGCTGGAGCAGAGCCATGAGTCAGAGGGCAACTTTCCAGTTCCTCGTCCTTTCTGAATTCATTATCGTGGGCAGGTTTCCATTGGAATGTGATGGGTTAGAGTGTTTTACAACACAAGATCATTACTTGCCAGGGGATTCTTCTGTTATTAGAGTCCGAACTCTCCAAAGAACCTCCAGTGAAATATGTCAGGTCCGGAAATGAAGGTGACATCCACAGATTCAGAAAGGATAACAATTATAAATAAAAAAGAAAGAGTGTAATGTGTCCAGTGCTTTCTAGTACCCACCAGGTCCCCTGCACTCTGCTTCTTGGATGTGTTCCCACGTTGGCTTCACAATCTGAGACAACAGAAGCCCCAGGTTGCCAGATGGTAAGTTTAATTCACTGCATATCAAGCTCTACCACACAGAGCCAACTCAAAGCTACATCAATTTTGACACCTCTCCCTGGAATGAGGTCCTGGTAGAGGGAGGGGTAATCGTAACTTCCTTGAAGTGAACATTTACTAGGAACCACTCACTCTCTGGATTTACTAGGGATGTTAATAGTGAAATTCAGTTTTATTTGACATATTGCCAGCGCTTGCTTCATACCCATACCACCACTGACCATACTTCCCTTTGCATTTTATTTCATTGTTTAATTTATTTGTTAATTGAACTATAATTTCATCACCTCCCCTCTGCTTTGTCCTCCCTCCAACCTTTCCCATGTCCCTCCCCATTCTGTCCAAATTGATGGCCTCTTTGAAAAGTAGATAGTAGATAAATAGATATACATAGATGTGCAAATATGTAAGTGCAATCGTCTGAGTCCATCTTTGTTGCTTGTGTATATATGATTCCAGGGAAGACCACTATGTATTGCCTAACCAATTCAGGAGTGATCACTTGTTTATAGTTCTTTGTTTCGAGGCAGAGCCCTGAGAAATCTTCTCCCTTCTGTGTTAGCACGCCTATTGATACTGTTATTGTTCAGATCTTCTAGTATCCCTACTGACATTGTCATTGTTTAGGTCTTACATAGAGTCATGTCTAGGAGACCCAATCTCATAGGAGACTTTCTGGGTCTCTGGCTCTTACAATCTTTCTGCCTTCTCTCATGCAATCTTAACTTTTAAAATTTTTTTCTTCTCTTGAAAACTCCCTGTTCAGTCTCATTCCCCATATTTTAACTGGATTATTTGATTTCTTGACTGAGAGGTAAATAGCTCACAAAGATTCTTTCTTGCTCTGTGGGTGTTTTCTTCATTACACTGAAGTTTCCTTAGTTATGCAGATGCTTTTTAGTTTTATGAGGTCCCAGTTGCCAATTGCTGGCCTTCATTCTTTAGTGAATGGGGTCCTAGTAAGAAATTCTTTTTCTATGTCTATGCCTGGTAATATGTATATAGCTTCCTGTGTGTTCTCCCAATTTCAGCTTTTACATCGAGGTTTTTAATCCAGTGGGTGTTCATTGTTGTGTAGAGAGATAAGTACAGGTCTAATTTCTTCAGTCATTATGTGGATAGTGCTTTCCAGGCACTGTTGATTAAAGGCACTATTTTCTCTGGTGTAGTTTTTGGCCATTTTGTAAAATATCAGATGGTAGCCATCATGTGCACTCAAGTTTAGGTCTTCTGTTTTGTTCCATTAGTCTGCAAGTTTGCTTTTGTTCCAGTGCTGTGTTGGTCTTTTTCCTATGACCCTATGATCTATCTTGAGATCTGGAATAATAATCCCTCCAGTGTGTTCTTTAATCTTAGGAGTGCTTTGATTATTTGGGATCTCTTCTGGTCTCACATGAATTTTGGATTTTTTTTTTTTTTTTTTACTTTCTGGGAAGAGTATATTGAATATCCTCTTTTAAATTTTTTGAATTTTGTTGAGACCACAGCAATTTTCTCACTAGCTCTAGGATCCTCCATTTCATAGGTTATTAAGTAATATACTTTGATGCTACATGGAGAAACAAGCAAACACAGAGATATCAAGGCAGGCAGGAGTCCCATGCCTGAAATCAAGCCCTCATTACTAATTTTGCAAACCTTTCAGAACTGAGCAGTCCCTCACCATCAGGGGGTGTGGTTATTGCCACAGCTCCCTGTCATAGCCAAAATGAGCCATCACAAGAAAACAGAACATGTGCCAAAGGAAAGTAATCCAATCCAAGTGCAGAGTAGTCTCCTTCTGGTGCTTTTATTTGTTTTTCATGTGACCTTCTTGAACTTTTAATCTCCACTGGAACCGGGATTACTCCTAGGGCGATTCAGGCCATTGATTGGGGATGGACACGTAAATCCTATTAGTTTTCTTAAATATGTCATCGTTTCTCTCCACATATGTCTTTATGAACGGAAAAGAGGCAAAGTAAACAGAACCCCAGTAAGACAAGCAGTCCCCAGTGAAGAAGAGGAAGATTGCCGGGGTAAGGCTCATTTAAATATTTCTGATAACACGGCGCCCTAGCTAGTCATGACCGTTGTAGAAGCTGTCGGGTCACTTTAGAGAAATGAGCCATGTTTATCCCTGGGGTTTATGCTGTTTTTCTCCGAAAAAATTTTTCCAAGTGACTGTTCCGACTCCTCAAAGCTGCCGAAGCTTAAACAGAGTTTGTCGTTAACTGCAGATGGTTACTGAGCAATTAGAACAAGTCGGGGCCTTAAATGATGCTTAAAAGACATCAATCCTGGCTTTGCCCTTAAGGCTCCAGTTCTCTTTTCCTCGATTGGTACTTTATACGGTCTTCTCTCCTTTGGGGTAGGTCAAGATTCCCTAGTTGCTGGGTAGTCCAAAGTTTCAGATTGACAAGTCTCTTTTCCTATGTAGAGTAGTTGGAAACTTTGTGTAGTTTTTTCAGTTAGCTTGTTTTGAGACAGAATCTCACTATATAGCCCAGGCTGATCTTCAACTCATCATGAAGCCAAGGCTGGCTTTGAATGCAGGACCCTTCTGGTTCTCCTCCAGATGACAAGCACATGCCATCACACCTGTGTCTCAGGCTCCGCCTGCTCTCTCTTCTGCAGTAGGAGCCTGAAGAGGTCTGGAAGAAGTCTGCTTCATTACTTTGTATCCTTTGCAAACCATAACCTTTTCACATTTCCAACATGGGTAAAGATGGAATGGAGCTCTTTTTTTTTTTCTAGAGAAGCGAACAATAAATGATTTCATATTGACAAATTGAAAAAAAATCCCTAAAGCATTTCATGTGGCTGATTTTCCTAAGAAAATGGTCTATGCATATGTTCAGCTTCCTAATAAGTTACTAGTAATGTACACATTGACAATTTTTTGTTGTCATGAAGCAGAATACACATGAAAACAATTGAACTATTTGTAGCTCTTTGCCCTTGATAAATGGTGTCATTGGCTGTATTTCCAGTCCTTTGCCTGGCTTTTGTAAGTTTCCATTTTTCTCTGTTTGCCTAACTTCCTGTGGTGCTTTGAACATTCCCGAGGGAACCAACAAATAAAATACCTGGAATCTGGTGCAGGAATCCGAAGGCACAGGTTTTGAATGTTTGCTCTCTTGAGATCACTGGATTCAGATAATTTATTTCTCACAATATAACTATGATGCACACTACTTGGACATCAAAAGGAATCTTTCAAATGAGTTGTACAAAATGGAGACATACGAAAGGCAGGTTTACTCTGTGACTTAAAATGAGCAGAACACACATTGCCTGAAATAATGAACCCAGTCATGAAATGTTTTTTGAAGTTTACCTAAGAATAAGGCTGAGTTATAATTTTAAAAATGTGTATTGTGCCAGGCAGTGGTGGTACATGCCTTTAATCACAGCACTTGTGAGGCAGAGGGAGGTAGATTTCTGAGTTCAAGGCCAGCCTGGTCTACAAAGTGAGTTCCAGGACAGCCCGAGCTATACAGAGAAACCCTGTCTCGAAAAACCAAAAAAAAAAAAAAAAAAAAAAGTGCATTGTTAGACTTTTCCTACACTGTGGGCCTGAATTCTGGAGACTGATTCCTTGGTGTTTTTAGCAGGTAACCAAGACAATTCTGATAGGGAAATATGACTCCACATTTGCAAAGTAGTAAGTTAGAGTTATTATTAACATAGGGAATCACATTCTGGTTCAAGAATACTGCAACTAACTGCCTATTTTCAAGACAACTATATGAAGTAGAGCATTTATAAACCTCATTGTAACAAAAAAGTAGGTAGATGTTTTATTCTCTAGAATATTCTAAATAAACATTAGGTTGTCTTTGCAACCTATGGAAGCAGATGTTCACAAGTTTTGATATATGCATTTTCTTTTAAAAAAAAGAAGGAAGGAAGGAAGAAAGAAAGAAAGAGAGAGTGAGAGGAAGAAAGAAAGAAACAAAGTTGTTTATATTAAAGTGTTTGTTTTTCTCCCTTAGTTATTGGGTGAGAAAACTAATTTTCAAAAAGATTAAGGAATTCCCTTGCAAGTTAAGAAATAACTTCTTTTTGCATTGAGTAGTTAAGCAGAATTTTAACCAGGTAGAGTGGGCATCCGATATAGAGGTGTAATGGTTTTAATGAGAAATGTCCACAGTAGCTTCAGGCATTTGAACACTTGGTCCCTGACTGATATTTCTGTTTGGGTTGTAGTGTGGCTTTGCTGGAGGAAGTACAAGACTGGAGGAGGGCAGAGAGAGTCCATAGCCCAGCCTCACTTGCAGCTCACTCTGATTTGTGACTGCAGTGGAAGGTACAGTCTCTCAGCTTCCTGCTCCCGTTGTCACGCCTGCTTTGCTGCCGTTCCTCCTGAGGACTTGGGTCGTTGTTGTAGAGTGAGGTATGAAGTGTTTTGGGAGCACAGGATGGAAAACATTCTGCCCAGAATATTATGGACAAAGGCAAAATTGTAATGCAACCTTGGACGTTATAGGAAGCGATGGGGTTCACAAATAATATCAGAAGAAGTTGGAATAGAATAAATTATAGTTCTAAATGCTTAAAAATAATTTTTGATCTCCTCAGCTCTCTTCGAATGGGGTCTGGGTGAGTAGATGTCGCTTTTGAAGTAAAATTGGCTCATCTCTGAGAAACTCTCAGTTGCAAATCCAGCTGGTATTTACAAGGGTTCAGTCACTGTATCCCAGGCACTGTTCCAGGCCCTGGGGATAGAGGCACTGTCCTGTTGTCCCAGAACATATACCTCAGTAGACAGAGCAGTGGCTAACCTAGAATATAAACATAATGATCCATGAACAAGAGGAATAAATTTTTAAGAAAGCAAGAAAATGAAGGTTCAAGAATTCCAACTGAGTAATGTGATAAATAATGCTAGAAGGGTCAGTGTTGGGAATTTGGTGGGCAATGCGTTAGAACAGTGGTCTGAATGAGCCAAAAGCAAGCTCTCAGGCAGTACAACTACCGAGGGTGAAAAGACTAGCAATGACCTTGTGTTCAGCAGTAGCAGGTTTCTAATGAATCCACACTCGTAAGATACTTCCTGGAGATTTTCCTCAATGTTCTCCCCCAAGAGACATTGTCCCAGGACAAAGGGATGGGCAGAGAACAAGGGACAGATGAGGAGAGTAGGGGTAAAGTCAGTGTTATGTAGAACCTGATAGACTTGGTCCTCTCTGGGTCTTTCATGTATGGATGTAGGATGGGGAAGTTCAGGTGCAGCAGGTATCAGAGAGAAACTGCCCTGTGGGAATATTCTCACATGATGATAAAGATAAAAGTTAGTAATAACAATGTATGTTTTTCCATGAAGGAGGCTTTCCAAACCCCGTGTTTTCTTTGATTTATCCTATGTATTCTCTCTCCCTGCCCTCTCTGGGAGTGTGCATGTGCGTATGCGTGTGCGTGTGCGTGTGTGCGTGTGTGCGTGTGTGCGTGTGTGTGTGTGTGTGTGTGTGTGTGTGTGTGTGTTTGTGTGTTTGCGCATGGATGCAGTTGAAGCTCACCTTATCTATGGGTCAGATTCTCCAGGGTCTTATTCAGAAAAATAACAAGGAATAATCTTTATATATGTATGGAAATATATCACAATAAAATCCGTTTCCTTCTTTGTATGCTAACTGGTAAGTATTGTTTTAATTAATGGAAAAAAGAACTCAAGGTTTGTATAAGTTGATTGTCCTGGTGGATGTGTAAGTGCAGCAGAGGAGCTATTAACTTACAGCTGCTTACTCGCAGTGGCTCAGCTCTGAGGGAGACGTCCACTTGCCACCCAAAGAAGAAAGAGAAAAAAAGTGACGAGGCCACATACCTTCCCCTAAAATCCTGTCAGGCCTAGAATTTCCCCGTGCGTGTCCTTGCTGAAAGGGTAAAACAGGGCTGGCTGGCAGTGGACAGTGAGATGCTCTGAGGGATAAAAGCAACACAGGAGTTTGGACAGAACTCAGCATGTCTCAACATTCTGGAAAAGACGAACCTATACACAGAACACATGAGTTTCAAAGGCTAAAGGCCTGAGTATGATGTACTTCCTAATTTAACAATAGTGACTTCCTTATAAGAGTTAAACAATTCTTTTCCCTTTAACATTAGCAGAAATAACATACTTACAGACTTGTGTGACTCATTAGTTTAAGACTCGCCCAGAGAAGACGACAATCTCCTCTCAGTGTTTCAGGTTCTTGATCAGACTCAGGAGTCAGAACTTAACTTACTCTGTTGGGCTCCTGGGGACTCTTCATGCTGTGGCTAGCTGTGAGCATCTTGAGCAAACTTCCAGCCCTCTCTGCTTTTAAGGCCATCCCAGGGCAGATGGGGACATGTGATTAGAAAGTTGTGGGCTTGCAAAGTGGCAAGGTAGAACACATGGCAGAGAGGGGCATCTAATTTGTTTGTTAGGTGGTAAACAGCTCTGAAATATTTTGAGACAAGGGTCCCTATTTAACATTAATATATTATTATACAAAGAGTGTTATGATGGTAATTCGTATAATGCTAAAATACAAACATAAGAAATGAGGGAATGTATTTTTAGTCATCCGATGCTAACATGTCAAACCATACAAAAGAAGTAAGAGATTTGTTACCTGTTCGTTGGAAATGGCAGTTACGCCTGCATTTAATAGGCTTCAGCCATTGCGGGATGTTTAAACGCCTTCTTATGAGATAAAGCAATCTTACAGATGCATAAAATTATGCTGCCCACATTCTTTTGGTGCATTGAATCTATGTTTAGCTTGTACTGAAAGGAAATAGCGGCTTGGCTGTGTACACTGTACTAAGGTTTATATTGTAAGCTTTCAAAAGAAAAAAAGTGTGTATTTCCTCTCTGCCAACCCAGTCTTCCTCATTGTATGAAGAAGCTGTATGGGGGATGGGTTTCATGACACAATGGTTGCAGCTAATCATCTTCCCTTGTAGGTGATGCACGTCCGGTCAGATGTGGGAGATACAGATCCGCCTTAGTGATAGACAGCTAGGGAAACGGTAAACAAAGCTGTTAAATCTGGAGGCATGTCTAGAAGGTATGGTACATCCCGAGGTGTTTATATTCTCAGATAGAAACTGCCCCATGGGAATAGCCTCATATGATGGTAAAGATAAAAGCTAATAATAACTGCACGGTTTTCCATAAATTACGGAGGTCTTTCCAAACCCTGTTTCCTTCCGCTGATGTGTGTGTGTGTGTGTGTGTGTGTGTGTGTGTGTATTTCTGTCCTGCAGGCATCATCAACAGGAAGAACAAGATGTAAACTCTGGAGGTGGCAGTGTAGCATCAGACAGAGCATACCTTTGAGAAGCAGGAAGCTCTTCCAGGAAGAGGGGGGCTGTGGATAGCCCCACTTCTTTGCAATTGTTTCTACAGAGTGACTGTAAAACATCTCGGGGAAAAGGATTCTGGTTTGGGAGGAAGAACTTGAGACAGATGAAAGCTTAATCAGCCTCCAAACGCTGACACCATTGCATACGCCAGCAAGATTTTGCTGAAAGGACCCTGATATAGCTGTCTCTTGTGAGGCTAAGCCAGGGCCTGGCAAACACAGAAGTGGATGCTCACAGTCAGCTATTGGATGAAACACAGGGCCCCCAATGGAGGAGCTAGAGAAAGTACCCAAGGAGATAAAGGGGTCTGCAACCCTATAGGAGGAACAACAGTGTGAACTAACCAGTACCCCAGAGCTCGTGTCTCTAGCTGCATATGTATCAGAAGATGGCCTAGTCGGCCATCACTGGGAAGAGAGGCCCCTTGGTCTAGCAAACTTTATATGCCTCAGTACAGGAGAATGCCAGGGCCAAGAAGTGGGAATGGGTGGGTAGAGGAGCAGGGCAGAGGGAGGGTATAGGGAACTTTCTTGTTGTCAAACACCATTACCCACTGAGTAGTCTCATTGACTTGGAGGTAAAACTTTCTTAAGGTTGTACACAGAGTATTATTAAGCCAGGTTGAAAATATCTTCCCTATAAATGTAGGAGTCTTAACAGCTTTACAAAGCAGCGTTTGCTTTATTGACTTCATCACTGTATTACTGTACAGCTAGTACGTGACAGTGCTGTGGGTACTTATGAAAACCTCTTGACCATGGTTCCCAAGTTCTTCACGTTCCTGAAGTCTTAGAACAGATACACGGCCAACAGCAAAGTAAAAACATGGTAGAGAAATTATGTACATACAACAAGTGGTACATGGGACACAACAGGACAATGCAATGAAGCCATTGCAGGAAGGGCAGTGGGTAGAATGGAAGTTCACTTTAAAAACAATGATTCCAAAATTTTTCTCGTTAAAGGTAATCATAGGCTGAAACCGAGAAATGGAGGAGGTGCCAGTTTCAAGATAAGACTGGAGAAAGTATTCCTACAGAGCAGAGAAAAAGATGTAAGCAGGAAGGATCAGGCCCCATTGCTTGAAAAGAGTTGTGTTTCCATGTGTCATGGCCTTGCTGCTCAGAATGGCCAAAACTCATAGCGAGCTTCTCTTTGATCTTTATCTGATCCTCAATTTGGACAAGAAGATTTCACAGGTGTCACTGTGCTAGCCTGTAATCTATCTATCTATCTATCTATCTATCTATCTATCTATCTATCTATCTATCTATCTATCATCTTTCTATGTATCTATCATATAGCTAGCTAATATCTATTTTTATCTAGCATCATCTTGATAGCATTTATATCCCCACGTGTAGGTCATGACCTTTTCATGGGTCAAATGATCCTTTCACAGGGGTCACATATGACCATTGGAAAACACAGATATTTACATGACAATTTATAACAGTAGGACAATTACAATTATGAAGTAACAACAAGATAATTTTATGGTTGTGTGGGGGGTGTCACTACAAAATGAGGAGCTGCACTGAAGGGTCACAGTATGAGGGAGGTTGAGAACTGCTGCCCTGTATCTGTCATCTCTCGTCTGTTTAACCCCAGGTTTTATTTAAGTGTAATCCTTATCCAAAGAGCCTCCTACTTCACCAAGTGACTGAATGCATCTGTATCTGTAAAACATGCCAGATGTTGAATAGGTCATCCCTTCATTCACTAAACACTTGAAGAGAACTTGGTTATATTTGTTTATAGAGGCTGTCAGACAATGTTCTGTTCTGATAACTCAAGTAAGAGCAGGCAGGTCCTCTCTGGCAGTGATGTGACAAGTGTCCAGTCAGCATTTTATTTCCAGGAATATCTATAAACCCACAACGGGGAACTATGCAGCATCATTTGAGATGGGTAACCACATCCCCATAGTTCATACATAAGACCTCCTGTCACAACACATAGTGATCTGGGCATTTTACCACAGTGGAGAGTAAGCGCACAGAAGGGAAAACAGTAGGGGAGCAACCAGTATGTACATTCTAACCCCCATGCCTTTGCACATGCCATTCCATCTCCTTCAATGCCACTCCCTGGATCTTCTCATTTATTCTCATCATTGTATTTTCATCTCTTATGGCTCAAATTAGTCACCCAATACTCAGCATGTTTTTTTTTCCCTTTGTCCAAAATCTTTTTGTGTCCTCCTGTGAAAACTAGACTTCACCCTACCTCTGTCTGATCACACACTGGTTCCACAGAGGTCAGCTGCTGTTCTCCCTCTATTACTTTGCCCCTTCCATGTTTACCTCTCTGATGTCTCATGTATTATCCACCTATGCTTCCGCTGTTTGACAACGAACCCCAAGAGCAGGAGCAGAGCCTGGATCCCATTGCCTGGGTCAAGGCAGAGCGTCATTGCTCAGCCCATGTTCCAGCGAAGGGATGATTGAGTGGGGTGAACTCTTAGATTGATCCGAGGAAATGTGTGACTCTGAATGGTACAATGTGACTCATACTCTACTCAGTACTTGGCTACCAGTGATTTACTTTCTTGGAGACAAGATATGAAATTGCTAGAGAAAAGCCAATTCTAAAGGAAAATAAGCCAGGGAGATGTGAGCTCCCAACCTGGTTTTGGTGTTAGTTGGGTTCACTGGCTTGAGGCAGTCACTCAGTTTTTACTCTTCTCAGCCTTAGTCTGCATGACTCAGAATTATAATTCTGTCCTGAAGTATTATTGGAATATTTAATTAAATAATGTTTCCAAGGTAAAATGGCAAAAAAGAAATTCAATATATACAAATCAGTTATAATTTTAAAAGGCAGCTACTCATTTTTTAACCTAATTAAGGGAGTTTTTTGAAAGTAAGGAAAGCTAAGTCATGCCTCAACTTCATGCAAAGGTCTAGTGTGTCTAACCCCGATTGAAAACTGTAGATCAGGTTTCCAAAGCTCTGAACCCGAGAGTCCTTTATTTCCATTGGTGGCCATAGGACACACTGAATCCTATACTGAGGATCACAGTGACCCTTCTCTGAAAAAGCATATTTTCATCCACTGAGATACATCCAGTTTCTCAGAATGTTAATGAAAGGGTTTTATACTTAATATTAAAGTATAAATTAATATTAATGCTTTAACATTAGTATCCTGACTGGGAGTGTTATGTTTCCACAAGCCTACATCAGCAGATGGGCCAGCTGTGGTGTGGCAACATGTCTCAGCTATAGCCTTAGGGAGGCTGAAGATTCACAGGGCATCCTGAGTTGATTTACGCTGATTTCAGGAGGCCAACCAAACCAAAACACACGGGAAGGATGTGAACCGGATATGTGCAGGTGTACCTCATGCTGTACTCTCATGACATGTTTGCTGAGTGAGGACACATCATCATTTTCCCACCAGTGTCAGTCAAACCCTTCCCCAAACTTCTGAGTCATGAAAGGCTTGGGGCTATTTTCCAAGCTTGAGCAACAAGGACAGAGTTCCTTCTGTATCCTTTCCCCCCCACCTCCTATCTCCTCTTCTTCCCCCAGAACAGGCCAAGAAAAATATCAAGGGCTAAGAATATATGTAAGAACACAGGAGAGGACAGGGGTGATCCTCGGAACCAGGCACAGGCTAGAGTGCTTGCTACATTTTCTGAGTTATCTTCCTGTGAACACCAGACCTCACCCTACCTTCGTCTGATCACATACTGGCTCCACAGAAGTCAGCTGCCGTTCTCCTTCTACACAAAATTTCCAGTCCATTCATTGCTATCTACTTTGTTTCTTCAAGCAGGGGCTCTTTGGAGAATGATGAATGATAGATTTCTTTACTATAGCTGACATGTGTGAGACAAGAGATGAGACCTTTTCTCCCAACCTTCTGGAAGACATGTAAGCTGCAATTACTTGAGTTCAATGGGCCACACTAGGAAATTCTATCTTTCTGCTCCTTGGTTACTTCCACCCAAGTGTGCTTATCACCTTTCATTTTGTATTCTTTCGAAAGACAATTTATACTGTCAATGAGTTTCTGAAGTCCTTGCATCACTGTGTACCAAGTGAAAGACCCAACACCTTAATTTGGAGAACAAATTTGGCAAACAAATCCCTTCCTACTCTAAGCCTCCCTTTCTTTCGTAGAGCAATTTTTCCCCTGCACAGAGAAATAGCTGAATCTCCTATGCTTCTAGGTCTTGTATGTACCATTGTGAACACCCAGACAACAATTTGCAATTTCAGAGTCACTTGGGGATATTACCACCAGACAAATCGGCTTGCAAATCTAAGAAAAGATTTTGAAGGCTTTTGTGGGACTAAAACTTATTTAGTACCAAGAGCTCTCAGCCTTGACTCTTAGGGCCAAATATCGAAATCCCTAGAGGAACTTTTAAAACTCCAATGTGAAGCTCACACTCACATCCATTCCATCAGAATCTCTGAGCATGAGGCTCAGTCACAGGAGCATTTTCTAGTTCCCTGCCTATTTCCAATTTTATAAAGCAGTAGCCTCAAGGGTTCTTTCCTACAATCTGTGGACAACATGTTTCTAATTCTGCAACTCTTAATCTAAATGTAATGTTCTTAGCCATCTTCTTAGAGACAGGTGCTTCTGTTTCATGCTCATATAACACCCTTGGGCCAGGATGACTCTCTGGCACAACTCTCTGTTTGCTCATCTGTATCCCAATCTTACACTGAGTTTTTGCAAGAGAGAATGCATAGTGCCCTCAGAGGCTAGGGCAGGACCTGTCCTACAGGAAATGTATAGCCATGACTAATGTTACCTTGTGCCCAGGATTGTGCTTAAAGTGCCAAAGGGTTTTGGATTCCATGTTCCTCCTAATGCTCTCCTAAAATCCCATCTCTACTCCTTTCTATAGATAAAATATAGCATCAGTCTTCAAACCTATTCTCCTGTCCTTGAAACAGTAATATGGGTATCTGGAAAAATAGGGGGAGATTCTATTCCTCTTACTGCTTAATATAGGGGAATACTCAAAGTAAGACTATTTGCATCGTTTTGGGTCTCCAAATAAAAAAAAAAAAAAAAAAAAAAAAAAAAAAAACAAAAAAAAACAGCTTCATCCAGAAGTCTGTTGAATGAAGTCTTTGGAGAGTTTACTTAAAAGACCATAAAATTGTGGTACACACTGACACAGTATTGTATTTATTAGAATAAAATGCTTCTTTCTTATATTAGATATAAGAAGTATTTTATTATATCAGAATATAATATAATAAAGTTATATTATTTTATTTAATTATATAACTTTATTATATTAGAATATAATCATATGACTAACTTAGATGCTTTGCCTAGGATTTCCAGTAGCTGTGTAAATTTGGGCACATTATTTACCTTCTCTGAAGCTGAGTCTTTTTCTCATCCACTGAATGTAGACAGTAAGATTATATGCTTCAGAAAGGTGTGGAAATTTAGATGGTAAGTACCTGTCTGAGTTAGGGTTTCACTCTGTGAAGAGACACCAGGACCATAGCAGCTCCTATAAAGCACACCATTTGATGGGTGCTGGTACAGAAAAGCTTAGTCCATTCTCACCATGGCAGGAAGCACGACCGTGTTCAGGCAGACATGGTGCTGGAGAGTGAACTGAGAGTTCTACATCTTGGTCAGAAGGAGACTGAGTCCTACACTAGGTGGAGCATGAGCATAGACCTCAAAGCCCACCCCTACAGTGACATATTTCCTGCAATAAGGCCATACCTACTCAAACAAAGCCACACCTCCTAATAGTGCCACTCTCTATTAGCCAAGAATTCACACACAAGACTATGGCAAACACACCTATCAAACTACCACTGTCCTCGCATACTTAGTGTAGTGTAGTATATCACTGTGTACCTTCTATACTTGGATATAGTATTATATTGCTATAGTGATTTAATAGCAAATATTTGTTGCTATTATATTTAGCAACAGAGAGTATGAACTCCAGGGAAGAATTGGTTCTGCTGGCAAATAGGCCAACACAAAAGAATTCATTAGAGAGGGCATCCTGTAGAGCAAGAATCCACTTCTTAGACATGGGTATTGAGATGATAAAGTCAACTGTAGTTTGCACAAGCTTCATTTCTCTTAACAACTAGCATTTGGCTTTGTGTGATAGTTGTCCCTATCCATGAATACATACAATGGCATTTTGTTTCCTGTACACTTTCTTTTTTTTTCTTCCTTCTCTCCTTACATATGAGCAGGTGGGGCATAAAATTCTGAAGCTGTCATACCCAAGTTAAATAATAGATCAGAGTTTCTGGTTTCTTCAACTTCTTATTAATAAATTGTTAACTTGCTCCAATCATCTTTGCTGGGTTTCTCATTGATTTATATTCATAAGATGCTTTTTTAAAATCATTGGAAACAGATGTCTAATAAGGAGATTATTATTATGAGATGAACAAAGCTCTGGAGTGTAGTAGGGATATTAAAGTCTGTTTATGGTGGTTTTAAAAAGTTATTCAGTTCCATAGAAAATGATCTTTTATCACTGCAGATAGTGTGACTTCAGCTATGAAATTTAAGGTATTTGCTGAGGTTATATGGAAAGGAACACCGGGTTGAGTATGTTTGGGGAATGCAGGGATGATCAAGAGGAGTAGTGTTTGTATGTGTGTGCTGCGTGCTTGTGTATAGACAGTTGGTTAAGTTTACATACCAGAAAATACATATATATCACAGCACACTTAGTAAAATTCTGTCATACATTCCTATGTGTGCATGTGGGTTATGTCCATGTGTACAAGTTTGTGTGTGTGTGTGTATGTATATTTCTATGGATATGCATACATTTGTATATACGTGAGTTTCAGGGCTAGAGGTAAGTGCCCGGTGTCTTATGCTATACTTTTCCCTCTCAGTTTGTGAGACATGGTCTTTCATTGAATCTGGAGCCCACTGATTTGGTGAAACTAGCTGGCTGGCAAGATCCAGGAATCCTCTTTTACAAGCACTGGGGCTAAAAGGGTGTACTCCCCCTACTTTTAACATGGGTCCCCATGCTTGTGTGTTGGACACTTTATGAACATGTCACCAACTGAGCTATCTCCCCAGCTCCTTAAATCTGTTACTCCCCCATCTTCAAACTTTATTTTGGGTTCTTGAGATATTTTCTGTTAAAATTTGTTCTCCTTTATCTGATCAATATCTTTCCCAAAGAGTCCCTATATTAAAATTGTTGTGTTCTCACGTCAGCTATGATTGACAAACCAATCAGTGGATTCTGCTATCAGAAATAACGATATCCAGCTTCTTCTCAGGTCCCAGGTGCAAGTTCAGAGGAAGCAGGTCCAAATGCTCATTATCTGCTTGTCTGAGACGGCAATTGGCTTCTGGATTCAGATCCCACTGCAAGGGGTAACGTGTTCCACAGTGCCCACCTTCATTATACAGATCGTTCCCGACCTTGAGGCTATTGTGGCCCCTGTGACCATGATGCTCTATGGTGGAAATGGAAACGTTGGCATGACTCCAAGACCTGCTCAAATGTTTACTGACCATTGAATAGGAATTTAGGTGTCTCATCCTCTAAGAGCTTTGGGTTAGAGTCACATTCTGATCTTCTATCTGTGTTTATGAATAATGTCTGGCTAAAGCAAGAAGTCAATGTTGGTGTATTGAATTTACTCAGATCGTGGGCTCCTATGGTCTAACCAATCAATATAAATCCACTATCATTGCCACTATCTCCTTTTAATGTCTTCATAGTAATCAGTGCGGCAATCTATAGCATATCACAGATCTCTCTCTCACTCTCCCCTTCTGAGCATCCCCTGCACTGATGCTAATTACACTGACCATGTTGCATTTAGTCTTTTTCGCTGTGTCTTTTAAACTATCGCCTCAATAGCATGGGCTCAGCTCAAGTCGTTTAATCTGATGACTGATAGGTTTTGTCACATGGGCTCCTACCACCTCTACTGGAAGAGTCAATTATGGGAGGCTCCTTAGATAGAGGTCTTGAAAGGATGCAGTTCTCGTCACAGTCAATATTCAAACCAATACTCTGTCCTATACTTAAAACTTGAGCCAGTGCCTCTCTGTCTCTTTCCCACTGTCCAGCTTACATACAACTAACTCCAGTTTGGAAACCCATACTGAATTCTCAAGTAGTACCTGGGTGGAAAATGAGCTACTTGTGTTTTTTTACTAAGTCTGAGCTATACTGCATTTCAATTTTTGATTGCTAAATACCAAGAAGGATTTTGTTGATGATAATGAAATGATGGGGTGAGAAGAAAGAACAGAGTGTGAGGGGAATAAAAACACATTTGGGGGGGCATCACACAGCCTAGGTAGGCAGCTCAAGCTTGAGACCATCCCACTGCACAAGTCCAGTGCCACAAGACAGGGGTAATCAATAGCACTCCCCAAACACCCAGAGACCCCTGGAGCTTCTGAGATGAGCAAGGAAGTGGTGAGGAGTTGGAAGAGAAAGAGAAGCAGAAAGGAAGTATGCACAGTGAAGAGAGGTAGAACTGGAGACTTGAGGGAAGTAAGGAACTGTCTGATGTGAATAGCCAGCAATGCCACCTGAGTCTACGCTGAGTTCCTGACCCTTGCTACTGCGGAAGGCCATGTGTGGGTCAGTGACCCTGCAGTAGGTGGGAAGGGATTGTCTGTTATCACTAAAGACCATACAGTCATCTCTGGTCTGGGCTTCTGCATGGGGCCATCTTGGTGTGTGAAGGCTGCCCCCTTATCTGGTCCTTAATATGATATGACTGGTGTTCTCCTAAGAAGAGAGTAGTACAAAGATTACATGTACACAAAGACTGGCCATACAAGGACACAGAGAAAAAACAATACTCTTGAGTTAATTCATGAAGCTTTAGAAGAAACCACACCTACTAACCCCCCAGACTATGAGAAAACAAATTTCTGTTACTTAAATGACCCAGACTCTGGTACTATAAAATGACAACCTTGATTTACCTAAAGAAAAACATTCATGATGAAGTTAAAGCAAATTTTTTTTTTCTGAAAGAGAAAGAGATGGCCACATTACTTTTATTTTTTATTGCTTGGGTATATCATACTCATGTTCTATGAAGTTGATGTGGTCCTTATGTATAAGATTACATTGTACATGTCTCTAAATTTTACCTTTAAGGATGCTTCCACTTTTATCAGCTTTCTTTTTCACAGGAACCCCTTCAGATGATATTTTCCTCTTTATACATCAAGACATAAGATTGAGTAGAGAATGAGCTCTACAGCAAATATCTCGGAGTTTTCATATCTATACATGACTGAGAAATTAACACGTTTCTCTTCATAGCTCTGCATTCATGTAAAGGGAAACCCAGAATAAAACCAATGATATTATTGAATGCCCCTTTTAATTTCTCTATCCACAGTACTTGGTTAAGAATCTGTATCCACTTGAGGGGTACAGTAAAACATGATTTATGATCATGAAAGATTCCATGTGAAAACTATAAGATATTGTATGCATCAAAGGCACGTGGTTCAACTGTGTACATTCAGTTCTGTGTGCTGTGGAAGATTATGGCTTGAAAAAAATGCTAAGTGTAAGTTAAGGCTTAAAATTCTGCTCAGAGAATAGCATTCTCTGTGAAACTCTGTTATAACCATCTGTCAAGGCCGCAGAGCTTATGTATGAAGAAATAAGATCCTCAAATAAGCCTCAGCAAATGGGAACAGCCTCAGGGACCCTTCTACTTCAGGCTCCCATCTGCCACACTCTTCCTTGCAGCTCAGAGAGCTTAAACTTTCTTGAAATTGTTCAGAACTGTCTGTCATATCAACTCCCAGAGTCTCCTTCCAAAGACCCAAAGCATAGCTTCCATGCTTTCTTCAGTTATACTTCAGTTGTTTTTAGTTGTATTTATTGTACTAATGAGTAAAGCTGGGGTAAGGGCAAGACAATACACTCTTTAAAAAATGGTTTCTCTTCCTTTCTACCCCCTTTTCTTGATCTATTTTTTCCACTTACCTAGGCATATGTCAGCTGCAACTAAAAGTAGTAAAAAACCTTAATTTTTGTTTTTTGTTTTTTGTTTTTTTTTCATTTTCACTCTGCAGATGCCTTGACTTTTTTAGAACAGTTTTACACCGTGTAAAAGAGGGTTAACAACACTTTGAAATCCTGAGGATTGAATGGGACAGGGCAGACTCTGGCTCCTAGACAAGGACTTGGCATATGATCATAGTCACAGGTATTAGTTAAAGAAGACCCCAGTTCCAGTCAGGCTCTATTATGGCTTTCATAGACACAGTCACATGTTATTTGTGAGTTGTAGCCATAGGACTTGTTATATCTTCAGACTTATGGGGTTTGTTGTTGATGTTTTCTATCTAATCACTAACTCAAAGATTTATTCACTGCATCTTAGACACTATGTGGGCTCACTAGTATTCTCTTTCTCTCTAGACTTTGATATATGCATTAGAACATGTCACCTTTGGCCCTGGTGTTCTTTTGATATGTAAGGTTTCCTGAGTAACATGGAAGACTCATTTGTGAAAGTCTGATTGCCATTATTATATGTGCTTGGTTTTGCTTAGCTCTCAGGGTTACTTAAGTTCAACAGCTCACCATATGAGTCACCAACAGATTATGTTTTGTCACAGCAGACAAAAGTGTCATTTTTGTAAGACACACTTTTATGTGTGGCTAGGGTTCTTTCACCTTCAGGACTTGCAAATCACAATGCAAGGTTTCTCTGTTTTAATGAGCTAAAGTTCTGATCAATATTGATGCCATTCTAGGTGTTTCTAAAAAGAGAGTACAGCTTTGGCAAAAGTCTTACATTTCTTGCAACTTATCTCCCTATTCCTCTCCCTCCATAGAGTTTTGGGCTATGTCTTTGGTGCTATTGTCATGAATTTGATTTTCCATATGAGTGATTTGCCTGTATACGATGCCTGTAGAGGCTACATCCTCTGAAACTGGAGTCACACATTGTTATCTGTCACATGGGTGCCGGGACTGAAACCAAGGTCCTCTGGAAGAGCACCTGTGAATCTTAACTGCTTAGCCATCTCTCTGCAGCCCTAGGTGACATCTTTTATTTCTTGCATACTCCACTGTAGTAAATTGTGAAAGGATAAAGAAGTCTCCGTGGCCATGGAAACGCACATACATAGTCATAGGGACATGAATACATTCATAATATACTTACTTCTATGTATATCTATAATTGTATCCTGTCCTATATAGAATCCATTAATACACATTATTGGAAATGCAGTTAAAGACATTAAATTTCCTCACTTGACCAATAGCTGGTGCATTGGACAAAGCAGCTCTGATACGTCTGAGGTTCAGGAGACAAGTACATACCGTTAAAGGGCCTTCCTGGGTATCACATGGATTCCTTGAGGTAGATTCTCCTCCTTTATTCTTTGCAGATGACAGCTAGAGGTATAAACTGCCTGCTTTCTCTTTTCTAATTGCCTGCCTTTTTAGTTCCTCATTAGGCTAATCAATAGCCATGAGTGCATCTTGCTAGGGACCTAGATGCATGTATTAACTAAGATACCAAGAGCGGATCACAGAAAGAGTTGTAGGCGAGGTTCAGAAAAAAACGACCTTGCCCACACTAGAAGGTTCATTAGACCCTTACTTGAGATTTCAACACAGCGAGCCTTCATGGCCCCGACCCCGGCTGCCCACTCTCTACTCTCCAGGCACTGGCACACACCTGCCTTCTAAATCATTTGCCACTGCATCTCCAAATGGTTATTTGCTATTTAACATTTTCATTTCAAAGCCTTTTCCCTGCTCCCTACTGTTCTTCTCAGGACTTGTTCTCTTTCATATTTTTGCACTAAAAGGTCACCTTCTACTCCCTTCTCCCAGATTTCCTGCCTTCAATGCACCCAGGTGGCATTGTGTATGTGTTTAAATTATTCCCAGTCTGTGTGCATTTCCATACCATGTTTCCTATGTGATTAACTGATGCAAAGCTGAGCTTTCAATGACAGTGTACAGGTCCTGTTCTTATTGTCCCAAGTGCATTGTTACACGTGAACATGGAGAACTGCAGCTCGACTTAGAGCACCTTTCTGAAACCCACTACTGCCTCTTTATGAAAGTCCCTTTAAGGCCCTTTATGAAAGTCAGTAGTACTTTTCAACGAGAAACTCATCACTCCTGCAGTCACTTTCGAGAAGTCTTGTAAAAATCCAATTGCTCTCCCTTCTTAGTTCATGCTCACAGCTCCTAGAGGTGTATTCTTTGCCATTTTGCGTATGGAGAAACAGAAGCCCAGAATGGTTACTCAGTACTGAAGAAACAGGAAATCAGAAGGAGTTCCACAAATAGAAGCCATGTTGACGTCGTTCAGCTTGAGGGTAAAGCACGATTCCTGGGTATGAAAGAGTTTCACTCCGCCCCTTTTCTGCTAACACTGGAAGGTCTATATTTCCAAGCAACTTTAGATGTGAAAATAGGCATAACTGTGGATTCTATTTCCAGCCACATATCCAGATGGTTCTTACATTATTAGCATGGCACTGGACCTTTCTCCAGGTCAAAATAACAATAAAATAAAATAAAACAAAACAAAACAAAACAAAACACACACAAAACAACTCCTCCAGTTCAGAATCCATCAATGAACTATGGGTAACTAGGCATGGTATTCTAGATTATTGCTAAAACATTTGATAGTAGTATCAAACAGTATCTCAATGAACTGGTTAACCGAGGTCCTAATAACTTAACCAGTAAATAGAAGCTGGTCCTAGAAAATGGGATTGGAAAAATTAACAAAGCCAGTTCACTTATCCTAAGTAATTTATGCGAGTCTGTGAGGCAGTTATTTTCAGAGATCGCTCCTGGGAACACCAAGCTATCTTCCTGAAGCACTTCAGGGTATAGGAAGTCAACATCATTATCTTCAAGGTCTCTTCATTGTTTGAGTAAGCCAAACTTCTATTTTACTAGAAACTTTAAATGGAACTTCCTTTTTTAAAGTTTTCATTGGGCTTTAAACTCTCTATCATGAAAGATCAATAGCAGCTACCCCAGCATGGAAAACACATCCATTTGAGACATCATATGACCACTCAGACGACTGAGAATTTTCCTCAACATAACTCATCCTAACGCTTGAAGAAAATAGGAGGAAAAAGAAGGGCACTGTGTGGCAGGATTTTCCCTGTCCAATTTATTTAAATATTAGTGCAGAAGAAGGACTGTGATTGGACAGGAAAAAGGAGGCAGAGCTAAGAGTCGGGAGTTGGGGGAGAGAGAGAGAGAAGTCAAGATGGAGGTAGATGGACAGAAAGAAGATCCTGATCCCTTGTGGGCTTTTTGTTTGTTTGTTTGTTTTTGTTTTTGTTTTTTTGAGACAGGGTTTCTCTGTGTAGCCCTGGCTGTCCTGGAACTCATTTTGTAGACCAGGCTGGCCTCGAACTCAGAAATCTGCCTGCCTCTGCCTCTCGAGTGCTGGGATTAAAGGCATGTGCCACCACTCCCGGCTCCCTGTGTTTTTAAATAGCTACAGGTGGTTATGAATAATTATAGGGATAGAATAATTGGGATAACTTGTCTGATCAAGGTGGCCAGCTTGTATCATTTATCAATTGGCTCTGAAATTATTATGAATTGAGAATTTATTGATATATAAATCTGACTTGTTAATTAAGCGTCTAGAATTTTGTTTTACTGGGTTACTGGAAGGTGGGACCACCGACCACAGGGCTAAGAGTATTTGGGCAGCTCTGAGGCAGTGACTCAGATCACGTGGGGAACACCATGGTCTGCCGATGATGGGGCTGATCCAGAGGCCGAGGCCCAGGGACTGTGCCAGGACAGAGAGTTGCCAGTGGTAAGACGGGAACTTGCAGGTCGATTTTTAATATTTCCTGAAACAGCATTGTCGTACCCAGCATCAGTTCATAGGTCAGTTAGTTTGAAAGTAAAATGGAAATGCATCAAGCAGATCAAGGACGGGATCAGGATTGAAACTCTTAACAATAATGGTTGTAAAATATAAACAAATAGCAATAGACAATGCTGCTTATCTCTCCGGGCTTCAAAAGGACACTACTACTCAGCTAGGTTTCTTAGAGCAAAAGAATATCCCCTCAGATGCTGCAGAAAGTCTGTAAGAGTCGGTGCTATTGGAGATTCAAGAGGAATCCATGTTGTGCCTTTGTCCTGGATTCTGATATTTACCATCAACCCACAACATTGCTTGTCTAGAGGAACTGTCACCCTGTTCTCTGATATTTCACTATAATCCTTGAATGTCATGGTTGTGACAGTGGCAGTCATCAATTCCCTTTTTCCCAGAACATGTATCTTCATCTCTACTTTCTTTAAAAATGAGTGTGAGTGTGTGTGTGTGTGTGTGTGAGTGTGTGTGTGTGTGTGTGTGTGTATGTCTGTATGGTTATATGCATATGTGAAAATGTGAGACTATGTGACTATGGGTGTGTAACAGAGCATCTATAGAGAGAGAGGTCAGAGGAGGATAACCTCTGGCATAGACCCTCACTATTCACCTTGGTTGAGTCAGGCCTTTTGTTGATTGATGCTGTACAAGGTTGTCTTGCAATTGAACCTTTAGATATTTTGATGTCTCTACCTCTCATCTTTCCATGGGAACAGTGAGATTACAGATCTATGGTTCTATGTCCAGCCTTCAGTGAGTTCTCAGAGCCAATCTTGGGTCTTCCTACTTGTGTAGGGGAGCTTTCCCCACTGTGACACCTGCCTAGCTCCTCCACTTCTTCTTCTAAGGATATAGTCAGATGAATTTAGGGGTTACCCTAACACAGTATGACTTCATCCTCAGCAATTACATCTGTGAAGGCTCCCTTTGAGGTTTCAAGTGTGACTTGGATGGATGCTGCCCCTGCTATAGGAGCAGTACAATCCTTTTAAGAATTGTCTATAGCTCATTATCTCAGAATTTTGCAGAGACTACAGAGCATAGTCAAAGAGGAGCTGGACTTGGAATATATATGGCTGATTTATTACATGATTGCACTGATCTTAGAGTTTATCTTCCATCACTTGTAAGAGGCCTGGAGCAACTCAGGAATCCTCATCACAGATGTTAACAGGCTCTTAAGCCTATATTACTTTTCTGAAATTGTATGCTGATTGCAGTGTCAGGCATACTTATGCTTTCTCCAAAGGAGAATTTTCAGGTTTTTTTTCCCTAAATTCCTCCAAAAAGTCTTTGAATCAAAGTACTATACACAAAACCATCAAATTCCCTGAGAGCTCCACCAATGTCCTCTGCTGTCTGAATATGTATTTGGCCTGCCATTGTGAACTGCTTGGGATATGATTCATCCACAGTTTCCCAGTAGTATGTTGAACATCTAGCTTCTGTGATAATTTGAGTTTAAAATGTTTCTGGCCCCATTGATTTTCAAACTGTCTTGTTCCATGGGAGCCACAGGTGGATAAGCTCTCACTTAACTCCTGCTTTACGCGATAGAAAATGCAAACGAAACATTAGCTCGAAGAAAACAAGCTAATGTCAATATAAAGAGAAGAAGGAAGCACATTTAAGCAGATTTCCAGCTCGACACACAGAGTCTGGTATCAAAGCCTTTGGAAAAAAAGAGCTGGTACACTGAGTGTACACAGGGTGGGGGAGGGACAGAGGAGCTGAAGGCATGTGGAGTCATACTGTGGGCTTTGCTGTTTTATGTAAGGATTCCTGTTGCCCTCTAGAATGGACTATCACTCACTTGATGCTACAGTGCCTCCCTAGTAAGTAAAAATATATCAGTTATTAAAAATAATTCTATCTGATGGTCAACACCACCAGATTGGCTGGTCTCTGCTGTATTTTTTTTTTTTAAAGAACACATAGCCTCTATTGTTCCCGGTAGCTTCTTGGTTATTCACGTGTTAACAGCTGGCTCCACAGGAATCATGTGTGCTTAGTTGAAGCAATAGGCCATCTGGCCTCCTCTGATTTTTCTGACCTCTTTATTGCACTTGCCCAGTTTTTATTTATTCATCTGTTTAGAGCTTTTGCTCTAAGGGAAAGCAGGCAGGGGGTGGGGGGAGACTATGCTCTGTTCAACCACATGTCTCTTCTCTGTCAGGTAAGAAAGATGTGGCCAGATGAGTAATCTTAGCCCTATATATCTCTTCTCCTCCTACAACCACACACACACACACACACACACACAATCAAAAGGTGATTTTAATTGGAAATACAGTTTTCTTCAGCAAAAGCTGAATTTAAATTTTTAAAAAAGAAAAAAGTACAGAGGAAATGAAGAAAATTAATTTCTTCCTAATAATTTAGAATTACTCGTCCTAAATGCTCTAACCTAATTTCTGCCTGTATAAATAGAACATGGGAATATAACAACTAAAGCAGCCCTGTGTCTGATGTTCCTACTCTTGTCTATAGATGTTCCAGAGACTCATTTATACTTGGTGAAGGATCAAGAGTTTCTTTCATGCATTCTTGAACTGATAATACTGAGTGTTCTTTTCAGGACATTATAAAATGCTGGTGAAAAACAAAACAAACAAACAAACAAACAAACAAAAAACAACCCTCACAAGTGAGTGCTACGTCTTTCCCAAGAGCAGACTTTCTGCCTAGCCTTGTTAAACAACAGAGTAAACAGTAATATGGTAGAAACCCCACAGAGCAGGTTGAGTTCCCGGCTACTCCTTTATTTTTTAACAGTCAGGGCAGAGGATAAAAATCCTTGAGTAGAGTTGGGAATCCTGAACCTTGATTATACAGGCCAAGAAATCTCCTGAAAGCACACATGAGCACGCATACACACACGTACACATACACACACATGAGCACACATACACACACTACAGAAATAAATAGTAAAATAATTTTTAAGTTATGAAGACCATTTAACGTTCACCCTCCAATGGAGTTTAGCTGTCCTAATACTGCATGAGGCTAGATCTGTTTGACTCACCCAGAGTCAAGCAGCGGCATCTACTCTGGCTTTATTTTTTTTGTCTTCTTCTTGAAAAATCATGTGAATGGGAGGTTGTTACAGTGCATCAGGGTTAAGGCTAAGATTTACATTTTACGTAGCCAACTCTATTGATCTAAACTAACTCTGATGAAAGCAAGCTTTAAGTACCTTCCCAAGCCCTCCCTTTGCTAGCTCTAATGTCCTCAGTGAGAGATGGAGTCCACGTGAAAAGCACACAATAATAACATTAAAGACACAAAGATGTTTCTCTCAACTTGAATATGCAAGTGTTGGGGTCGTCTCCACACTAGAATGATGGATACAATACCACAGGGAAGAGGTGGCCTGGGTCAATTTATGACCAAGTTCATAAAAAATGTTTCCTAAAGTAGGAAGTTTGCTGAAAGGCTCTAGAAAAATCCACTGACAGTTTGCTTTGAGGGAGAAGGACGAAAGCCTGTCTTACCTGCTCAGAGAATTGGCAGTTGCAGCTGTCCCTAGGAACTCCAGCTTATTTGTGTGATAAATAACACAGCAGAAGGTCATTAAACATTCAATTGAGTACTCTAAGGGGCTTTGCTTGGTGCTTAAAATAGAAAAAAAAAAAAAAAAAAAAAGAAAGCAAAAGCCTGTGTGTGCTACAGAATTACCCCAAATATCTTCTCTACTCCTCCTGTGTACGCCCATGGTCTTATCCTTCTTGAGAGTAAAGAGTTTTAAACAGTGTAGATGTTTTGCAGTTAGTCATTGCAAGTGACATTTCCTTAGTTTGTTCTCTTTGAAATTTTACTGCCAGGAGAATAGACTTAGTCCTGAGTGATCAAGTGTTCCCAAGGGCAATGTGGCAATAGGTAAATAATGACTTAAGTCTCAACACCAGGTGGCACAAAGCTGTGCTAACTTCCCTTAGCACAGCCTGTGGGTCATGACCCTTTGGGGGTCAAATGTCAGATATCCTGTGTCTTAGTTAGGGTTTTACTGCTGTGAACAGACACTGTGAGCACAACAACTCTTATAAGGACAACATTTAATTGGGGCAGGCTTACAGATTCAGACGTTCAATTCATTATCATCAAAGTGGGAACATGGTAGCTTCCAGGCAGGCATGGTACAGCTGGAGGTGAGAGTGCTACATCTTCATCTGAAAGCTGTTAGCAGAATACTGGCTTCCAGGCACCTGAGGGTTTATAGGCCCCACCCACAGTGGCATACCTCCTCCAACAAGGCCACACCCACTCCAACAGGGCCACACTAATCCTATAATTCCCTGGGCAGAGCATATAAAAACAAACCATCATATTCTGCATATCAGATATTTACATTACAATTTATTTATTTTTCATTTTTCAATAGATATCTTCTTTATTTATATTTAAATGTTATCCCCTTTCCTGGTTTACACTCTGAAAATCCTCTATCCCATCAACCCTCCATCTGCTCACCAACCCACCCACTCCTGCTTCCTTGTCCTGGCATTCCCCTACACTGGGGCATTGAGCCTTCTCAGGACCAAGGGCCTCTATTCCCAATGATGTCCAAAATGGCTGTCCTCTTCTACATATGCTGGAGACATGGGTCACTCCATGTGTACTCTTTGGTTGGTGGTTTAGTCCCTGGGAGCTCTAGAGGTACTGGTTGGTTCATATTGTTGTTTCTCCTATGGAGCTGCAAGCTCCTTCAGCTCCTTCGGTCCTTTCTCTAACTCCTCCATTGGGGATCTTGTGCTCAGTTCAAAGGTTGGCTGAGAACCTCCACCTCTGTATCTGTCAGGCACTGTAAGAGCTCTCAGGAGACAGCTATATCAGGATCCTGTCAGCAAGCACTTGTTGGAATCAACAATAGTGTCTGGGTTTGGTGACTATGTGGGATGGATTGCAGGTGGCTGGTCTTTCCTTCAGTCTCTGTACCACACTTTGACTCTATATCTCCTCTTGTGGGTATTTTGTTCACCCTTCTAAGAAGGACAAAAGTATTCACACTTTGGCTTTCCTTCTTCTTGAGCTTCATTTGGTCTGTGAATTGTATCTTGGGTATTCTGAGCTTCTGGGCTAATATCCACTTATCAGTGAGTGCATACCATGTGTGTTCTTTTGTGATTGGGTTACTTCACTCAGGATGATATTTTCTAGTTCCATCCATTTGCCTAAGAATTTCGTGAATTCATTGTCTGTAATAGCTGAGTAGTACTCCACTGTGTAAATGTACCACATTTTATGTATCCATTCCTCTGTTGAGGGACATCTGGGTTCTTTCTAGCTTCTGGTTATTATAAATAAGGCTGCTATGAACATAGTGGAGAATGTGTCCTTATTACATGTTGGAATATCTTCTGGGTATATGCTCAGGAGTAGTATAGCTGGATCTTCCAGTAGAACTATGTTCAATTTTCTGAGGATCCACCAAACTGATTTCCAGAGTGGTTGTACCAACTTGCAATCCCAGCATCAGTGGAGGTGTCTCCACATCCTCACCAGCATCTCATGTCACCTGAGTTTTTGATCTTAGCCATTCTGAATGTTGTGAGGTGGAATCTCAGGGTTGTTATGATTTTTCAATTCCCTGATGACTAAGAATGTTGAACATTTCTTTAGGTTCTTCTCAGCCATTTGGTATTCCTCAGTTGAGAATTCTTTGTTTAGCTCTGTACTCCATTTTTAATAGGGTTATTTGGTTCTCTGGAGTCTAACTTCTTGAGTTCTTTGTATATATTGGATATTAGCCCTCTATCAGATGTAGGGTTGGTAAAGATCTTTTCCCAATCTGTTGGCTGCCATTTTGTCCTATTGACAGTGTCCTTTGCCTTATAGAAGTTTTGTAAGCATAACCTGTTTGTGTTCTGTTCTGGAAAATTTCCCCTGTGCCCATGTGCCCAAGGTTCTTCCCAACTTTCTTTTCAATTAGTTTCAGTGTATCTGGTTTTATGTGGAGGTCCTTGATCCACTTGGAGTTGAGCTTTGTACAAGGAGATAGGAATGGATTGACTTGCATTCTTCTACATGCTAACCACCAGTTGAACCAGCACCATTTGTTGGAGATGCTGCCTTTTTTCCACTGGATGGTTTTAGTTCCTTGGTCAAAGATCAAGTGACCATAGGTGTGTGAGTTTATTACTGGGTCTTCAATTTTATACCATTGATCTCCCTGATTCCCCCAGCAATTCTTTTGTTGTTGAGAATAGTTTTCCGTATCCTGGGTTTTCTGTTATTCCATATGAATTTGAGAATTGCTCTTTTTAACTCTATGAAGAATTGAGTTGGAATTTTGATGGTGATTGCACTCAATTTGTAGATTGCTTTCAGCAAAATGGCCATTTTTAACATATTAATCCTGTCAGTCCATGAGCATGGGAGAACTTTCCATCTTCTGAGGTCATCTTTGATTTCTTTCTTCAGAGACTTGGAGTTCTTGTCATATAGATCTTTCACTTCCTTGGTTAGAGTCACAGCAAGATGCTTTATATTTTTTGTAACAGTTGTGAAGGGTGTCATTTCCCTAATTTCTTTCTCACTCTGTTTATCCTTTGAGTATAGGAAGGCTACTAATTTGTTTGAGTTAATTTTGTATCTGGCCAGTTTGCTGAAGTTGTTTATCAGTTGTAGGGATTCTCTGGTGGAGTTTTTTGGGTCACTTAAATATTTTAGCATATCATCTGCAATAAGTGATATTTTGACTTCATTCTTTCCAATTTGTGTCCCTATGACCTCCCTTTGTTGCCTAATTACTCTAGCTAGAATTTCAAGTACTATACTGAATAGAAAGGGAGAGAGAGGGCATCCTTGTCTAGTTCCTGGTTTTAGTGGGGTTGCTTCAAGTTTCTCTTCATTTAGTTTAGTGTTGACTACTGGTTTGCTGTATATTGTTTTTACTATGTTTAGGCATGGACCTTTAATTCCTGATATTTCTAAGACTTTTAACATGAAGGGATGTTGAATTTTGTCAAATGATTTTCAGCATCTAATGAAATGATCCTGTGGTTTTTTTGTTTCTTTGTTTGTTTATGTAGTGGATTACATTGATGGATTTCCATATATTGAACCATCCTTGGATCACTGAGATGAAGCCTGCTTGATCATGGTTAATGATCATTTTGATGTGTTCTTGGATTCGTTTGGCAAGAGTTTTATTGAGTATTTTTGCATCGATATTCATGAGGGAAACTGGTCTAAAGTTCTTTTTCTTTGTTGGGTCTTTGTGTGGTTTCGGTATCAGTGTAATTGTGGCTTCATAGAATGAATTGGGTAGTGTTCCTTCTGTTTCTATTTTGTGGAATAGTTTGAAGACTATTAGTATTAGGTCTTCTTTAAAGGTCTGATAGAATTCTGCACTAAAACCATCTGATCCTGCATTTGTTTTTGTTGGGAGACTTTTTATGGATGCTTTTGTTTCTTTAAGGCTTATGGGACTGTTTAGATGGTTAATCTGATCCTGATTTAACTTTGGTATTTGGTATTGGTCCATTTCATTCATTCAGATTTTCCAGTTGTGTTGAGTATAGACTTTTTTAGTAGGATTGTATGATTTTTTGAATTTCCTCAGTTTCTGTTATTATGTCTCACTTTTCATTTCTGATTTTGTTAATTTGGATAATGTCTCTGTGCCCTCTGGTTAGTCTGGCTAAGGGTTTATCTATCAGGTTGCTTGTTTTTCTCAAAGGACCAGCTCCTGGTTTTGTTGCTTCTTTATATAGTTCTCTTTGTTTCTACTGGGCTGATTTCAGCCCTGAGTTTGATTATTTCCTGCTGTCTACACCACTGGGGTGTATTTGCTTCTTTTTGTTCTAGAGCTTTCAGGTGTGCTGTCAAGCTGTTAGTGTATGCTCTCTTTAATTTCTTTTTGGAGGCACTCAGAGCTATGAGTTTTTCTCTTAGCACTGCTTTCATTGTGTCCAATAAGTTTGGATATGTTGTACCTTCATTTTCACTAAATTCTAAAAAGTCTTTCTTTTTTTCTTTATTTCATCCTTTATCAAGTTATCATTGAGAATAGAATGTTGTTCAGCTTCCATCTGTATGTGGGCTTTCTGTTGTTTTTGTTGCTATTGAAGACCAGCCTTAATCCATAGCAATCTGATGGGAGGCATGGGATTATTTCAATTTTCTTGTCTGATTTGTGATCCATTTTGGAGAAGGTACCATGAGGGGTTGAGAAGTTATATTCTTTTGATTTAGGATGAAATGTTCTACAGATACCTGTTAAATCCATTTGGTCCATAACTTCTGTTAGTTTCACTGGGTATCTGTTTAGGTTGTATTTATCTGCTCTGCCCATTGATGAAAGTTGGGTGTTGAAGTCCCTCACTATTATTGTGTGAGGTGCAATGTGTGCTTTCAAGCTTTAGTAAAGTTTCTTTTATGAATATGGGTGGCCTTGAATTTGGAGCAGCGATGTTCAGAATTTAGAGTTTTTCTTGATAGATTTTTTTTCCTTTGATGAGTATGAAGTGTCTTTCCTTATTTTTTGATGACTTTTATTTGAAAGTCGATTTTACCTGATATTAGAAAGGGTACTTCTGCTTGTTTCTTGGGACCATTTGCTTGGAAAATTGTTTTCCAGCCCTTTGCTCTGAGGTAGTGTTTGTCTTTGACACTGCAGTACAAAATACTGGGTCCTGTTAATGTATCCAGTCTATTAGTCTATGTCTTCTTTTTATTAGGGAATTGAGTCCATTGATGTTAAGAGATATTAAAGAATAGTAATTGTTGCTCCCTGTTATTTTTTATGTTATTTTTATGTTTATGTGGTAATCTTCTTTTCAGTTTGTTGAATGAAGGTTACTTTCTTGCTTTTTCTAATGTGTAGTTTCCCTCCTGTGTTGGAGTTTTCCATCTATTACCCTTTGTAGAGCTGGATTTGTGGAAAGATATTGTATAAATTTGGTTTTGTCATGGAATATCTTAGTTTCTCCATCTATGGTAACTGAGAGTTTTGCTAGGTATAGTAGTCTGGGCTGGCATTTGTGTTCTCTTATGGTCTGTATGGGTTCTGTCCAGGATCTTCTAGCCTTTATAGTCTCTAGTGAGAAGTCTAGGGTAATTCTGATAAGTCTGGCTTTATATGTTATTTGACCTTTTTCTGTTACTGCTTTTAATATTCTTTCTTTGTTTAGTGGATTTGGTGTTTTGATTATTACATGACAGGAGGAATTTCTTTTCTGGTTTAATGTATTTGGAGTTCTGTAGGCTTCTTGTATGTTCATGGGCATCTCTTTCTTTAGCTTAGGGAAGTTTTCTTCTAGACTTTTGTTGAAGATATTTACTGGCCCTTTAAGTTGTGAGTCTTCTCTCTCTTCTATACCTATTATCCTTGGGTTGGGTCTTCTCATTGTGTCCTGGATTTCCTGGATGTTTTGGGTTAGGATATTTTTTTTTTTTGTATTTTGCATTTTCTTTGACTGTTGTTTCAATGTTTTCTGTGGTATCTTCTGCACCTAAGATTCTCTCTTCTATCTCTTGTATTCTGTTGGTGATGCTTGCATCTATGACTCCTAGTCTCTTTCCTAGGTTTTCTATCTCCAGTGTGGTCTACTTTTGTGATTTCTTTATTGTTTCTATTTCCATTTTTAGATCCTGGATGGTTTTGTTCAGTTTCTTCACCTATTTGATTGTGTTTTCCTGTAATTCTTTAAGGGATTTTTGTGTGTCCTCTTTAAGGTCTTCTACCTGTTTACTTGTGTTCTCTTGTATTTCTTTAAGGGAGTTCTTTATGTCTTTCTTAATGTCCTCTATCATCATCATTAGATGTGATTTTAAATTAGGGTCTTACTTTTCTGGTGTGTTGAGGTAACCAGGTTTCACTGTGGTGGGAGAACTGGATTCTAATGATGCCAAGTAACCTTGATTTCTGTTTCTTATGTTCTTGTGCTTGCCTTTTGCCAACTGGTTATCTCTGGTGTTAGCTGGTCTTGCTGTCTCTGACTGTGGCTTGTCAGTCCTGCAATCCTGTGTGTCAATACTCCTGAAAGACGAGTTCTATCCTGGAGATATTTAGTTATGGAGAGCTGTGGTACAGGGTCAGCTCTGGTGTGCAGAGGGAGACCAGAATGATCCTGTCCCCAGCTGATCCTGGGTTCCTGTGTTCTGATAGCTATGGGTGAGTCTCTCTTGGGCCAGGCATTTGAAGAAAAGTGGTGGTCTTACCTGCGTTCACAGGTGTGTAGGCACTCCTGGGAGACCAGCTCTCTCCTGGCTGTGTTTGTGTATGTAGCTCACAGGAGCCACTCTGGGTGCGGAAGGAAATGAAATCAGCAGACTCCTGTCCCAGGGTGTCTCTTGGTTCCTGTGTCCTGAGGATTCTGGGCGGGTTCCTCTGAGCAGCAGTGCTGCTCCTACCTGTGGCCACAGGCCTGTCCACACTCCTGGGAGGCTCACTCCTTCCAGGCACTATTTGGCTGTGGAGCCCTGTGGCAGAGGATCAGCTCCAGGCACCGAGGGAAACTGGAAAGCTCCAGTCCTAGGCTACCCCTAAATTCCTGTCTACATTACAATTTATAACAGTAGCAAAATTATAGTTATGAGATAGCAACAAAATATTTTGCAGAGGATCAGCTCCAGACACCGAGGGAAACTGGAAAGCTCCAGTCCTAGGCTACCCCTAAATTCCTGTCTATATTACAATTTATAACAGTAGCAAAATTATAGTTATGAGATAGCAACAAAATATTTTTATTAGATATTTTCTTTATTTACATTTCAAATATTTCCCACTTTCCAGGTCTCCCCTTTGGAAACCTTCTATCCCATCTCCTAACACCTTGCCTCTATGAGGGTGCTCCCCCATCAACCTACCCACTCACATCTTCCTGCTCTGGCATTCCCCTACACTGGGGCATTGATCATCCTCAGGGCCAATGGCCTCCCTCCCACAGATGACCAACAAGGTCGTCCTCTGCCACACATGTGGCCAGTGCCATGTGTATTCTTTAGTTGGTGGCCCAGTCCACAGGAGCTCCTGGAGGGATTCTGGCTTGTTAACACTGTTGTTCTTTCCATGGGGCTGCCAACCCCCTCACCTCCTTCAGTCCCTTCTCTAACTCCTCCATTGGGGCTCCCCTCACTCAGTCCAATGGTTAGCTACAATCATTCGCTTCTGTACTTGTCAGGCTCTGGCAGAGCCTCTCAGGAAACAACCATATCAGGCTTCCATCAGCAAGCACTTCCCGGTATCCACAATCGTGTTCTTTTCATACAGATCTTTCACTTGCTTGTTTAGAGTCACACTAAGATAAAACCATCCAGTGGAATAAAGACAGCATTTTCAACAAATGGTGCTGGTTCAACTGGTGGTCAGCATGTAGAAGAATGCAAATTGATCCATTCTTATCTCTTTGTACAAAGCTCAAGTCCAAGTGGATCAAGAACCTCCAAATAAAACCAGATACACTGAAACTTATACAGGAGAAAATGGAGAAGATCCTCAAATACATGGGCATAGAGAAAAAGTTCCTGAACAGAACACCAATGGCTTATGCTCTAAGATTAAGAATTGACAAATGGGACCTCATGAAAATGCAAAGCTTCTGCAAGGCAAAAGACACTGTCAATAGGACAAAACTTCAACCAACATATTGGGGAAAGATATTTATCAATCTCACATCCCAAAAAGGACTAATATCCCAAACTCAAGAAGTTAGACTTCAGAGAAACAATTAACCCTATTTTAAAAATGGGGAACAGGGCTAAACAGAAAATTCTCACCTGAGGAAACTCAAAGAACCGAGAAGCCCTTAAAGAAATGTTCAACAAAATAATTTTATAGTCGGGGTCAGAACAACATGAAGAACTATATTTAAGGGTCACAACATTAGGAAGGGTAAAAGACACTGCCTTAGTGCATGTGACTATATTCATTCACATTTATTGAAAAATACAAATAATGATGAAATTCTGAAACTCTCTAAATTTGTACTAGCTTCTTAGAATCTTTAAGAATACTGTCAGTTCGTATTTTTCAATTCTGAACCTATATCATGTCTGATGTGGCTAATTCTTTGCTGTGGGAGGCTGGCCTATGTGCCTTCTGATGTTTGAAGAATCCATGACCTCTGCTTTACTGAGAGCTGCCTAGTACCTCAGTGCTCTAAAGGCATACAGAACTAAAAAGAGCTTTAGATGTTACCAGTTGCCCCCTCAGGCACCAAATATCTCCTGTTAGGAATTGTTTCAAATCAGTCCAGAAGGACACAATCATTCACCTTGAAATGTCATTTTTTTTCACTATGGTTTAAAATTACACTTGACATCTTTTGTTCTGGCTCCTAAGATATGTCTCACTCTATTGCCAGGCTAGCCTCAGATATGTGGGCTGAAATGATACCTTTGTCCTAGTGTTCCAAGTAACTGAGACTACAGGTGTGTGACAGTCACCATATCTGGCTATTCGCCAGCTATTCTGAACATTCCATTCATTTCCTATTATCTCTGAAAATATGAACACTCTAAAAAGTCTGCTTCCTCCTGCCTGATGAGGGGTCAGAATGCACCAGGTCCTTAGCAGGACTGATTGTTCTCTGGTTTCCTGAAGGTCTGGATTGTGTTCTCTGAGTTCCATCCCAGTCCTTGCACCTCTTGCCTTACAAAGCTTTCAGAGTTATTGCACCTGTTCTGTACCTCTAGTGTCCCTATCTTACTTAAGGTAACTTGCCTTGCTCTGTAAGGGATGGTTTGAGTTTTCCAGACCCTCCCTGTACATTGCTTTCTACCCTTCTGTCACCACAGTTTCCTTTCTGTCAATGTTGACTCTACTTGTCTGGACATCAGTCTGTGTGCCTCGGTCTCCTCCTCTTCCTCCTCCTCCTCCTCTTCCTCCTCCTTCTCTACCCTTCCTTCTCCTCCTCCTCTTCTTTTTTTGAAGGACATCAGTATTATTCCACAGTTACTATTGCATTTGCTCCCCCTCCTTGTCTTCAGAAGGGGGCTTAAAATCTTATGTGAGCAGAATATCTTAGGTTTAGAGCAACAGTTCTCAGTGGTTGGAAATCACCCCCAGGACTTGCATATCAGATATCCTGTATATCAGGTATTTACACTATGATCAATAACAGTAGCAAAAGTACAGTTATGAAATGTCAATGGCATAATTTTATAGTTGGGGGCCATCACAACATAAGGAACTGAGGAACTATATGAAAGGGTTGAATATTTGGAAGGTTGAGAACCATTGTTCAGGGTGTGAACTAAGTCTTATGTGCAACTTAGGATCTTCCCAGAACACAGCAGACATGGAATTCATGCTCCCTTCAGCCTGTACACTGAGAACCATCCTTGCATGAATTTGCATGACAGAAAGAACAATTTTGTATAAAATTACATTTTATTGAAAATTGTTATATCATCTTTTACATACATATTTTATATGAAAACAACCAAGTTTGAAAGTTAAAAAAAATATTTCTCCAAAAATGTTTTTGACAATTTCAGAATAATTGTCTTTGAGATACAGCACATGAGTTTGGAGGAGGGAGGGAGGTGGACGTTGCCTTCTTGATAGTCAGTTTTTCATCACTGTGACGGAATAACTGACAGAAACAACACCAGGGAAGAGTCATTTTGACTCATGGATCCAGGGTGTTCAGATCATGACCGTTTAGCTTTCCTCTCTGAGTGCATCTTAACAGGGAGTGCAATGGAATTACAATTCTCATTTCATGGCTTCTAGGAAGAAAAAGGAACAGAAGAAAAAGATGCAGCCTTCAAAAGTTCAGCTCCATGAACCATCTTCTTTCAACCAGGCCCTACTTTCCAATAATCATTCAGCTTGAGCTTATCAAATGAATAGCCCATTACAATAGCCAACTATCTTATGACCCAACCACCTATTAATGGAATAACTAGCTTTGGGCCAAAGCTTTTAATATAAGTTCTGGGGAGCACTTCATAGTAAAATCATTGCATCTTAATTTTTCTTCATTTGGTCTAATGTGTTCCAAAATCCCATATTGAGGCATGATGATAGGTGCCAACCAAAATTTATTTATTTGAACAAGGAAGACAGAGAGAGAGAGAGAGAGAGAGAGAGAGATAATATTGAAATATATTGGTAGTCTGCACCAAAATTCTGACAAACTTCTATAAATGCCACACACTGCTAGAAATCTTAGTGGAGTTTAAGAAGTAAAAAAGAGGAACAAAAACCCATTAAAATGAAGTCACTGTGGGTATAGGAACCCAGCTAGGACTTTATTGCTCTGACTGAACTCCAGTCAAACATCTGACATCTACACAGGCTCTGTATAGCTATGCAGATATAAAATTAATGTCTATAAAATAAGTTTCACTTCATTTCTCTTGTGCCTTGTCATGTTACACTGTGTTTAACACTTTTAGGGAGGCAGAGACCCTTTCATTAGCACACAAAGGCAAAGAAACATGATGGATATTATTTTGACTGCAGACCAAATCGTTCCTGGAAAAAAAAATTCCTGCCAATTCCAAATTTTTATATGATGTTTTATCTTAAATGGAAGACTACTATTGAGGCTACTAGATCCTTGAATATTTGAAGACAGCCTGTGTCACCTGTGCTTGCCTGTCCAGTTTACATGTGATACCATCTGAACAACTGGTACCCTTCTAGCTTGAACAATGCATCCCAACAAAGCATGTTCCATGTTCTCCGCCCCACCTCCCCTGGAACCTGAGCTGGTTTGTCAGATTACAATGGGCCTTTTCCCTCTAGGAGCCCCAGTTCCCTATCTCAGAGGCAGCAACTTTCTCATACCATGTGGTTCTGCTTCCCTACCATGGCTAAATGTTCCAACGGTAGATGCTGGACCCAAACTGGGAGAAAGCGCTATTTAAAGTACTTTAGAATGCAGACAGAAAAGATTTATCATTCATTTCTGTAGCATATCATCTTCATGATTTTATCAGCTACCTTGCTGTTGCTCTGTAAAACACCATGACCAAAGGCAACTTAAGAAAGAGTTTAGTTTGGCTTTGCGGTTCCAGGGAGCTTTACGTTCATCATGGCTGGGAAGGCAGGTGACAAGAGCAGAAATCTGTGAGATCCCATCCAAACGGCATACAGGAAGCAGAGAAAATATACTAGAAGTAGCTGTAGTTAAAAACTCAAAGTCTGCCCTCAGTTCTGTATGCTCTCAAACAGCACTACCAACGGTAACCAAGCGTTCAATGCCTGAGCCCGTAAAAGACCTTTTTCACCTAAACTACTACAGCAATCATGCTTTCTGCTGCCTATACTTGAGAATTATCAAAAACTTCTATAAGTATTTTCAATGTGGTATTCCAGAGAACATGACTATAATGTGGCCCACCATGGAACTCCTGCAGACATGGAACCTTCTTATTAAAAAAAAAATAGCATGCATACGTGAGATGAAAATTCAAATCCAAAATATTATTTATGCATTTTATGTTTCCATAATGTCATTTCTTACCTTTAAAGACCATGTTCTACCCAACTTTTTCAAGCCTTCACTACATTCTCTAAATTATACCTTTCTACATCTTGGTCATGGTGAACCTGTGAACCGAACTGTTTGGTCTCATGTATCCATCCATTCTTCCTTATGTATCCACTCTTAAAAAAGAATAGACTGGCAAATTATGCATTCCTATCCTTTCTTGAATCTCACCTCTTGCATTAACTTCATCCTATTTTCAGTTCCTAGCAGTGATTTGCCCCCTTTGGAGCTCCCCTGGTGACAATTCCCAGGAGAGAAGCTAATGGCGTTCTCTGTGTCCCTGCACTGTGCCTGTCCATCACAGCATCATTAGTTTCTTAATGTATCTTCTAAGGCATGCCTGTCTTCCCCTGAGACTGAGTTCTGGGAAGACAATGGTTTTATCCAAAACCCGAATAGAAGCCAGTGTGGATCTTGCTACTTTCAGCAATGTAAGCCTACAGATATTAGAATGCACATTCCCCTTCATAATCTACTGCTTAATTCTGCTAACAGGCTTATAGCAAGAAGAATTAATAAGAATAATAAGAATTAAGAAAATTATTGTCATCAAGCAGTTTGTCACCAAGCATTAATAAAATAGATGCTTTAATTGAAACGGAGTTCTTGTTGCTATGAGTGTAGGAGAATAGCTGGTTCCTTAGGCAATGCTTTTTTTAAAAATTAATTAGCTTCAAAGCATAAACTATGGGGAGGAGAGACAAACATTAAATATAGGTAATCACATAGCCAGATCAGCCTCTTCTTTGGCTACAAAGCAAACAAAAACCACAACTTCTTCCTAGCAAAATGGGAATTGAAGGAAGTGAAGAACATTACTGAGAGCTAGAAATAATTCAGCCTGTTAAGAAAATTTTAGTATTGATTCATCTGGACTCATGTTTTCATCTTCTATAGAACAAAGCTGTGCAGCACCTTTGACCTAGACACATGGGACATGAGCCCATGTCTCTCTCTTCCTTGCTCTTCTTACTCTAGCAAAGCTCTGTGTATTCGCTACTTGTGCTTCCAGGGTGATTTGCACTTTTAATGTATTTCACTTAGTATTTGACTTAGCTAATCAAGGTTTATTTTAGTTATTTTTTTCCTCCCAAATACCATTCTTTAACATTATTAATAACTACCGCTGTGCTGCTAAGTGTTATCAAGTTAAAATTATGGCTCTTTGAGAGACATTATTTCTCCTCAGAAGCATGTGAGAACTTGCCATATTTCTGGTTCCGTTAAGCCAAATAATCTGTCGTTTAAAGTATGAAATTCAAGGCAGTATTCTTCAGGGTTTAAATAATTTATCTACTTCTTTGTAGGTCACCCCTATGAACAGGAAAGACTCATTTAAAGCTTTAAGTTTTTAAAAAAAAATGCATCTCAATGACATTTCTATTTTAAAAACGTATTAAAAAATCATAAGAGGATTTACTGCCTTTAAGAAAATATATATCATCTCTCCTTTGCATCAGTGACCACCATAAAGCCGAAGAGCTGGCTCTTGGCTTTAGTAGCTGGGATTCCAGGGATTCGGACAGATATGACACTGCTAATTAAGCTTACACAGTGCCAGGGATCTAATGACGCCAATCTTTGGGTTATATATAATCCCATCTCCCCACGGACGTCGCAGATCACTGCTGATCAAGTGGCTCATTAACAGAAACGGCTTGAGATATCTATACATCACAGAAAGTCCTTGACAGTGATAAGCCATTAATACCCAGTAAATAGGTCATTAATGGCAAATTCAAATGGCAGCTTCCTCTTGAAAGCATTAGAAGCTCTCTGTCAATGCTTAAGAATATTAATGTGTTCTCCTACATGCTTGCTACATTCCATAATTAAACCCAAATGCTAATGAACCCCTTATGTTTTTAGACTAATATGAAATATGCTCCATTTTTTGTGGCTGTATGACAAATCACTTCAGAATTTAGTGGATTAAAAGATTAAGCATTAATAATATCCCACTATCCATAGGCTAAGTGTTGGTAGCAGCTTAGCTGGTGCTTTGGAATAAGAGCAATTAGTTGAGCTTATAATCAATATGGCAACTATAACACCATACATCAGAAGACATGAGGCATGTTGTGTCACAATTAGTTCCAAGATGGCTCACCAACATGATTGCTGGCCAGAGACCTCAGTTCTGGGCCACATAGACCTTTCCATGGAAGCTGCCAAATGTGCTGATAGCTTTTTTTCCAAAGTCCAATTTCTGAAAGAAGGAGCAAGGACAAAATAAAAATACTTTTAAATGATACAGTTTTAGAATTGGTCTACAGACATTTCTACCATATGCCATCCACAGAAACACATTGTTAGGTACAATTCACTGGCAAAAGAAAATGAAATGGAATCCACAAAATGAACGGAGGAGTATCCAAGAATTGTGGGTACATTTTAATACCACCTCATATGCAAATATATGCAAATATTTAAACTTAACTATAAGATATGGTGTCTATCATGAGTTGCATTAAAAACAGAAAAGAAAACTGTACGCATGTCATACTATATGAGCTATATCTCTTTTAAAAATAACAGAAATGATAAAGTCATTTGAGAAGACAAAAAGCTGAATCTTTGAGGCTGGCATTTCATCTTGGAAAGCTTATCAAAACTTCACAAAAATGGTTGAAACAAGTGGTATTATTTTAGAGCTGGTTTGTGAGAGATGAACATTAATGTCTTGGCAGAGTTCCATAAAGCAAGTATGCAATGAGCCACGGTAAGAACATTTACATGGTGAAACAAGTGACACCACTGACCTCCCATGCACTCAGTTAGCCATAATGATTTTGGCCATAATTTTGATCATACTGTTTTTTTGTTTTTGTTTTTAATTTGTGTTTTAAATTTTGCTAGTACTTTTCTTCCCCTAGTGGTCTAAAAACTGGTTTATGGAAAGGCCAGACTTAAACCTCATGTTGAAAGATAATGCTGCATCTATTTCAGTCTGGATGTTGGTCTTAAAAGGTGTAACTTAACTGTTACAGTGTCCAAACCATTTCATATATCTCTAGCATAATTTTCCAGATTGACCAACTGCCTAGCTAGTCATTGATGGTTAGTAAATAACTGTATTACATCCAAGGATTTAGAAAAGATGAGTGAAATTTTAAAAGAGTAAAATCAAAGTACAGTTTAATAAGTAGAAAAACTGAGGAAAGATAATTAAAAATAGTGGGGGTTTGCATTTTGATAAAGAAGAAATTGCTACACATTAAGTTCATGAGGTATCTCTACATTATCCAAACACAATGTGAGAATACTCTTTCAAAACACGAAATGTCTCATTTCTCTAACTTAGCATTTATTCCTCAAATGTAATATTATCTCTACTCTCAGATAAACAGCCTTGAGCAACCATTCCTAATTTATACATCATTACCCTGTTTTTATATTTAAACACTCAGCTCTCTCTCTCTCTCTCTCTCTCTCTCTCTCTCTCTCTCTGTGTGTGTCTCTCTCTCTCTGTCTGTCTCTGTCTGTCTCTGTCTGTCGCTGTCTGTCTCTGTCTGTCTCTCTGTCTGTCTCTCTCTCTGTCTATCTCTCTGTCTGTCTCTCTCTCTCTGTCTCTCTCTCTGTCTCTCTCTCTGTCTCTCTCTCTGTCTCTCTCTGTCTCTGTCTGTCTGTCTGTCTCTCTCTCTCTCTCTCTCTCTCTCTCTCTCTCTCTCACACACACACACACACACACACAGAGTGTAGACAACCAACAACCACAAATAAATGCATCCATCTTCCAAAATGGATGCTATGGATTCTTGCACCATGTGGAGGTCAGAAGAGCTGATGAAATAAAATTTCCCAGAGCAACCACTTTTCAACGACAACCCTAACATCTTCCAAATGATCACAATCACAGATAAGAAGAAGACACTGTGCCAGAGACTACAGACATGTGCATTAAGACTCATGCATCTGAAATCTTACCACAATGTTAGGGATAAAAACGTGACAGCTAGGTTACCATGGAGACAGAAGCAAAGACACCAGCTACTAACTCTGAATACCAATTAACAGCTAGCACTTCTTTATGTTACCAAAATTGGTTTCCAGGGCAACCCAAAGGATGGGCTTATGTTGTCAAATTAATTACACACCAAATCCAAAAATGTCAGAGTCAGTCCTCAGAATGTTATGGGACTTAAAGAAATTATTTATGAAATTCATGCACCCTTCAGGGTGGTATTTATACTTTGCGATTTCTCCTTATTTCCTCTACCCCCTTTTCTTTCTCTTAAAATTTACCTTAGGCAGAGAAAAAGATATGGTTCTTAATATTTTCATTTGTTTTCTAAACAGGAGAAACAAAACCATAATTCAAGTTCTTCATTCAGGTAATAGAAAAACTTAATAGTTTCTTTGTAAATCCTTTATCTATCATGTTATCTTAACATATTAGAGATATAGATATCTATCTGAAACACACACACACACAGAGTGAGTAGTTGGCCCCTGGGTAATTATAATATATCAAAAAACTGTTAATGATGTGTCACATGCTTCAGGATATTTGATGAAGTTCTCAGGTTCTGATTCTCCAGGTACAAAGCATGTCTTTCTAAGTGTCAGGTATTAAACTGACAGGTTGCTGTTTGCAAGAGTCACTGTGAAGCCATGCTGGCTGCTTTAGTATCTGCAATCGAGGTACAATAAAGTCCAGCCCTTAAGTATGAACCTATATCATCTAAAGACAGTGACCGCTACTCAGCAGCTTATTAGTAAGCTTGCTCAGTCTCTCGCTCTCTGTTCTTATTTTGTTGAGGGGTTTTGCTAAACATTTGACGACTCCTTGCCACCTCTCTACAGTTACTCTGCTCTCCTATGCCAACTTATTTGCCAACAGCTTATCAATACCAGTCAGAACCATCCCGATAAAATATAAGCCAGTTTTGAGAATTGTAGTCAAATTAAGTAAGATATTCCATCAAGGAGGTTCAGCACACGTGCACACATGTTATCTGCATTCATTCATGAAACAGATTCCTTGAGTTCCTACTACATGCCTGGTAGTAGGGATTTAGCAATGAATAGACAGAGAAACACCCTTCACCTTTGTGGAGGTCCCCTAAAAGTATTGGTTATGGTAAATGCTAAGAGACCTGAATCAGCAGAAAGCTGAAAAGAGAGAAGTGACTGGGATGATAAGACATTTACAGGATGGAAAGACCTCATTGCAACAGTTACTTTGGACTAGAGATACAACAAGAAAGAGTGAATTATGAGAGCATAGGAGAAAGATCCCAGCTAGAGATTCCTCAAAGACAAAAGCCATTCTCAAGAGCAGAGACCAGACTCTGTGAGAAGGAAGAGCCCGTTGAGTTAGTAGTAGATAATCCTAAGACTCAAATCACCTGTGGCTTTGTGAATCAGAGCAAAATCTCCAACTCTCACGGATAGAGTAGGGAGCTAATAAACAAATCAGACACCATTTTTATGTTTCATTAGAATCCTTCCGGCTGCTGATAAAAAGTTAAGAGGCTGTTGCCATTGCCCATGGCAGACAGGCTGCCTGTGTGTAGCAAGGGAGCAAGGTGGAGGTGGACGTGACCAGAGGCATATGATCAGAAGAACTTCTGAGAACTATCTGCTTTACAGTGTTCTCACTTGAAGCTGGACTAATCCTGGGTTTTAATAAACTTGTGACCATTTGTGATTATCCAGTTCATAAAATCAAGCCATGTTTTCTTTTTGTTAGTGATTTACAGCATTCTGATTTGTAATAAATCATTCCCTGCTCTTATACCATTTCACCCACAATGCTATAAAAATTAAATGGGTAACATGAAAGCTATATAAATATTTGATTGAAAGTTATAAATCAAAATCACCTTCTAATGGAGACTTGTCTTGGCTATATTAATTGCTTGAAAATTACAAAGTGGTAATATTTGAATTAAGAGTGAAGAAAGTCAATGAGCGCAATGTGTTGCTTTTGACTAATCCTTTAATAAAACACAACATGTTTAGGCTATTGTCCCTTCAAATAAATTTCTAAATATGCATATAATTGTAAAGGTACTATGGAGTATTTTCTTAGTTTTCAAAGAATTGCTTTCATTTTACTGCCTCTCCCCATGAGAAATAACAAGAATGTTCTCTGCTCTTTCTGTGAAGAGAAAATTAAGGCATTTTCTAATGCAGTCGCCATGGGCTTTCAACTGAGAGCCCTTGGCCAGTTCCTGAAGCTTAAATAAATCCTTCTTGAGTCTGAGAACCCATCATATTTCACTTATACACTAATTTGTAAATTGTAGAAAGAAATAGGACAAATCTGGCTCATGATTAAAAGGTTTTCCTTATTAAGAATAAATGAACAACATGACTTTTGATCATAGAAATACTAGTTGCGATTAATTGAGGCATTGAATTTATTTGTGCCAGATAGTGTGTTTTAAGTCTAAAAACAATATATGATAGATATAAGCCTCTCATGATACTATTAGCATCATCCACATTATAAAGATAGAGAATTGGACAGAGACTCAAAAATATACTGGAGGCGACTCTGTTTGTAGGCTAAGTCAGTTGCTATGGCCTGGATTCAGAGTCTATCCTCTCGCAATCATGTTCCACTGCCTGTCAGCATACAAACCAGGGAATTTTATTGACCACACTTTTTTTTCTCAGACTTCTCCCTTCCACTCCTGATGGTCCCTCCCTTTTACAGCTAAAGGTAGAAATGACTTGTCAGTCCAAAAGCTCAAGCCTTTGCCTAGACTTACCATGGATTGCTAAGAAGTTACAATTAATAGAAAAGATTAGGAAATGGGTTGTAACAGGTAAGAACAAGTCAAAGAGATCAGAACGATACTCATCTCTGCAGGTCAAAGGCTGCGTCTTCCTGTTAATACTTTAGGAAACTCAAAATTACCACAGTGATGCATGGGTTCTGTCTTATCCCCAACAACAGGGAGCGCTGTAATTTGAAAGGGCTGCCCCCTGCACCAAAGCTGATTAGAAGACTAGGAATGAAGAATGAGAAAATTCTTAAAGAGAGAGAGTGTGGTCTAAAAGTCCTGCTTGTCTGGTAGGTTTGTGGCTCAACAAACCAAAACAAAACAAAACAAAACAAAACAAAACAAAAAGATGACAATTCAAGTTCTCAAAGTGAAAGAATTCATACTTCTTACAAATCTGAGTTGAGGCCTCAGACCCATGAAGTAGATACTAAAGACAAATGTCTATTCATATTAAAAGGACAATCACCATTCCAACTACCTGTGATTAAGAGTCCTGATGGTCTTGTCTGATATCAGTGGGAGGGGATGGCCTTGGTCCTGTGGAGGGGGATGCTGGAGCAGTTTGGCAGGGGTGGGTGGATAGATGGGGGAGCACCTTCATAGAGGCAAAGGGGAGGGGGGAGAGGATGGATGGGATGGGATGGGACGGTTGTGGAGGGGTAACCAGGAAGGAGGGTATCATTTAAGAAATAGTGAATGGAATGATTAATGAAAATAATAATGATTAATGAAAGTAATGATTAATAAAATAAATAATATATAGTGAATATTAATAACTTGAATAGCTATATTATATATACATAAATATATATATTCATATACATATTTCACACATAAGAAAAAAGAATTCTGAAATTATTCTCTCCCAGACTGCAGATAGAATGTCACTATTCTTTTAGGAATATTTGAATTCATCACTATCATAATTGGAATTTAGAATAGGCACATGATACAGACGTTTCTATTGTCGTTAAAAAAAGGATTGTATTTCCATAGAAAAGCTGGGTAGATGGATATAGTTTTAGGCCCATGCTCTGTTGTGAAAATAAGATGCAGTGTGATAGACAAAGTCTCTAAAGTACTTCATGACCACAAATGAGCAGGTTAGAGAGCTCTGTCACCAGAGCACTGGACGTCAAAAACAAAACACTGAGTGAAAACGTATTCTTTCCACTGTTCCTATACATGCTCCTCTCCTCTCCTAACTCTTTCCTTACTCCCACCTCCTACCATTCAAGCTGGAAAGGACTTTCATGGGAAGGCTCAAGAGACACAGCAATGCTTGTGTACATTGTTTTAAAAATAAACTGGTAGTTACTACCCAAACCAGTAAGAAAGATCCCCTATCAAAAGAATAAAATCATTGATAAATTCTTCTTTTAGTCTCTGTCTCTCTCTATCTCTCTGTCTCTGTCTGTGTGTATGTGTGTATATGTGGAGAGAGAAAGAGAGAGACAGAGGCAGAGACAGACAGAGACAGAGACAGAGACAGAGACAGAGACAGAGGCAGAGGCAGAGGCAGAGGCAGACGCAGACACAGACACAGACACAGACACAGACACAGACACAGACACAGACACAGACACAGACAGACACAGACACAGACACAGACACAGACACAGACACAGACACAGACACAGAGACAGACAGGCACAGACACAGACACAGAGACAGACAGACACAGACGCAGACACAGACACAGAGACAGACAGACACAGACACAGACACAGAGACAGACAGACACAGACGCAGACGCAGACGCAGACGCAGACACAGACACAGACAGACACAGACACAGACACAGACACAGACACAGACACAGACACAGAGACAGACTGGACAAGAGAGAGCATCAAATTCCCTAGAATTGGAGTTGCAGGTGCTTATGAGCTGCCACGTGGTTGCTGGCAGCTGAACTTGGGTCCTTTCTAAAGACAGCAAATGCTCTGAAGCACCTTAGCCAGCTCTCCAGTTCCTAGGTTCTCACGGTGTTAAAGGAATCAGCTGACAGCAAGCTTGCTAAGTACTCCATATGTCTTTGATGTGGCCTGTTGGAGCAGAGAGTTCAAGTTCACAGCAGATTTTATTAGGTTAATTCTATTATATTCACTGTTAACCTCTCAACTATGAAGATCATATTAAGTGTTATCCAGTCATTAACGGTTCCAATAGAGCTTAGCATCTTCCTGTGAATTTTCCATAGGGAACATTAGTTGTAATTGTGTGGCAGTACCAATAAACAGGAAGCCTGCTTGACAGAGTGATGATGGAGAAACCTGAAAGGATATGGCTTCACTCTAATGCAGGGGTATACTTCACCTCTTGACTTGCCGGTTGGTAACGTAGCCCAGGGCAAAGATTTCCTAGGAAGACATTCTAATCGCTAACGTCCATATTGCTGCTTGGTAGAATGTGAGATCTTGCAGATTACTAAATACTTGAGCTTTGGTGACTCCATCAAGTAAAGTAGGTATAAAAATCACATATATCTTTTAGGTTTGCCAAAGAATTAAATAAGTCAATATGTGTTGTGTACTTAGAACAGAAACTAGTGCATAACAAATGTCACTGTAGGAATTGTTCATGGAAAAAGGAGATAACATGGTCTAGACTCTCCATTTAAAACCTGTGTTAAAAATAATCACCCTCGTACATACTTGACTATCTGTGTGCATGATATATATACATACATATGCCAGTCATTACTATTTTTCTGGACTGTTAAAAACAGTTAAATTATTTTAAGTCATCTAATATGGAAACAACATACCTAATAAAAATAGTTCCTTCTTAAAACTTAGGAAAGAAAAAAAATTCCTCCATTCAATTATTTTATTTTAAATAATATCCTTGCTTTAGTACTTTCAACTGCTCCTATGTATCAAGGTCTCAAATATTAACACAGACTATAAAGTTATTTTAATGCAGTCCAGGGGTTATATTGAATTAGTTTCACAGTAATTAATTTGATATTCTTGGTATTCAAGACGAAATCTAACAGTGTGGTTAACCGGTAGGAAGCTATTTTAAACATAGATCCACTAAAGACCAGACTGAATTAAAGCTAATGTAGGGTCTGATCAAGCTAATTTAAACAATCACATGTATCTATCCCACACCCAAAAGTTATATCTCTTACCCTTTCCTCCCCTAATACAGGAACGCCCAAATCTTTACTTATATTGGTGCTTGGGAATGTGTTAATCTGTGTTTCTGTGAAGAAGCTGGCACTTCTAAGACCTGCTGGGGTAAACATTCGCCTCTCCCCTCCTGGATGCTTTGCTTGCACACAAACCACTTTGCAAACATAGCTCACAATTGTCAATATGCAGCAGAGGGAAATGAGTTTCTGTGGAGAAAGCAGGACTGTTTGCTTATTCCCACAGATCCGCCAATTCTGTGCCCTCCACTTGCTGGCACGCAGTGACAGCTGGTCATTCCAGCACGGACAAAAACATTTCCCCCTGGCATGTTCTCTCCGCTGGCCTACGTTGGATAGCAGCCAAGTTCATTTATAGCCATCACAAGGGCAGAATTTAAGATGATTCAAGGGCTCTCGAGCGTTTGCTTTTCTAAGGTGGCACGGCATGCTACCGGATCTTGGTTGGCTGTCAGAGTGAAACCTACGACATATCTACAAGCTGAGCAAACTTTCATAATTATAAAACACACACCCTTGCCATCCAGGAGTCTTAACAAAACAACTCAGAAACAATGTACACTTTCTCCATTTCCTTCTGTATAAACTTCCCCAGAGTACTTGTAGGTTTCTTGATAGCAGAAGGTGGTTAAATAAAGGCTGAAAACAAACCATTAGACTTGCCAGGCTGGATTTCTGACTGCCTTCCAAGTTCCAGCCCAGCCTCTTCTTTCAGATCCGCCCTTTTAAATCCTAAGTTATTAAAGCAGTTGGTAAACACTAGTAACAGAGCCACTTAAGGATCTTCCTGGGTGGTGGACGAGTGCAGAAGTGGGAAAGTGTGTCTCTAGATCTTCCCTTTGTAGATCTTGGAGGAACCAGCCATGTTCTGTTCTGTAAACCTTTTCACCAACTGGGAACACAGCTCAACCACCTGTCAGGGCTTCATTGTCAGCTTCAGAATCTATTTAAAATAATTCCTCTGGACATGACATTCTCTTGGCCATGGAATAATGGTGACTCTATTTCTTTAAAGCCAAGTGGGGAAGGTCTTACCAGTGTCTGCTCCATTCCCTGAATGCTTCCTTTCTGTTGCTTTCCTTCCAGGTTCTTTTGGTCATGTCTGCTTTGGCTGGACATCTGGTGCATTCGACCACCAGCCATCAGCTTTGTACACCACCTGCTGCGGTTGCTTCTGACACTGTGAAGCCCATCTCAATGATAAATGAGGCAGAGCAAGCTGAAGATCTCAGTGGGCAAAATCCAATCTGTGTTGAAACACAGAGACTTGTTCTTCTACATTCCCTGTTATACGTCAGCATGGGGTACCCATGGCTTTTTAAAATATCTTTTATTTTATTTTCAAAAAATTAGACTCTATGAGACGGAAAAGAGGAAGGGGGTTTTGGAAGCACTAAGTAAGACAGCCAACAAGAAATCTCATTTTTATTTTCTTTGTAAAGAATGACCAGTGACACATCTTCCCACACAGGGCTGTCCTCTTTGCCTGGCTCCTTCCTCCTGCTTTTCCTGCAGGGGCACACACCCAGGCAGCCTCACTTCAAGCCAACCTTGCCTGCAGCCAGTGGCCAGAAATCCATCAACTGTCCTCTTATCTCCATAGATAGATCATCCCCCTGAATAACCAGTCCTAGAAAAGTAAAGAACAGAATTTATGAAGTAGGAAATTAAAAATAGACTTTTCTTTCCTTGTTAGGAGAGCTCAGAGGAAGCAAAGTATGTCAGGCATACTGGACTTATGTTCAAAACAGCCCGGATCTGCTTTCAGAAATGTAGGTACATCCAAGTTCAAACCATGTCTCACGTAGCACTTCACATACCATTCCAAATGGATTTTCACTCACTCACCAAATTTCAAAAAATAATTACTGTTTTTGGTATCAAGTAAAAAGATCCTGCACCTCTCTGTCTCGTCTCTGTCTCTGTCTCTCTATGTCTCTGTCTCTCTCTGTCTCTCTGTCTCTCTCTGTCTCTCTCTCTGTCTCTCTCTCTGTCTTTCTCTCTCTCTCTCTCTCTCTCTGTGTTTGCATTGTGCCCTTATATTTTGTGAGATTTTATTTTTTTATTTATTTATTTTGGAAGGTCATGCAAAGGCTTGTTCCAAGGGTAAAACAAATCTTAGACATTGTTCTTGCTGAACTTTTAAACATGGCACTTAATATCAGAGATACGTAAAAAATTCTGTGGCTCTTCTTAACAAGGAGAAATTCTTAAAATTGCATTATTAAAAAAACACTTTGTAAGAATTGTAACAAAAGAGGCTATAAATAGTGGATCACCATTGATTCAATAATTGCTATTTTTGAAGATTTCAAAGGAAGTTTAATTTACATGAACTTGAGTTAGGCAATTTTCCTAACTTCCCGGTGGTATATGTTCTGCACCCATGAATAATACATACAAACTCAGAGAGAAAATCCAAAATTAAATTTGCAATTCACACCATTTAAACAATTTCTATGAAGATTTTTTATAAGACAATAATGTCAAGATCATCTTTAAGCTCTGTATTTCTGTCTAATTTTAGGTTTCTGGGTTAATGATTATAATGACTCCAATTTATATTACACATATACATTATTTTGCATTTCAGGGAAATCACCCTTAAAATTATTTTTGTCATTTGTCTTTTGAGGCAGCATCTTGATATATAGCCAAGGCTAGTTCAAATGTGTTCTGGAGTTCAGGTTACCCTTTGGCTTCCTATCCCCTGCCTTTTTGTAGATATCTGGAGTGCAGTGGTCATACAAGATACAGATCATATATGTGTGTGTGTGTGTGTGATATATTCTGTAGATATATACTTATGTATATATAGAATATATACAGAATACACATCACACACAGACACACACAGATACATACACACACACATATATATATGTGTGTGTGTGTGTGTGTGTGTGTGTGTGATATTCTGTAGATATATACTTATGTATATATAGAATAGATACAGAATACACATCACACACACACACATATATAATATATGTATATTCTAGCCAACTGATGAGTTCCAAACTCAGGAAAGTTTGTCCGTTTAAAACAAGGTGGACAATGGTAGAGGAAGATGCCTTACTTCAATGTCTGGCTTCTACATGCATGCATACATATACACATCTTCACCCACACTCTCATGCGAGCATATTCACGTACCATACATATATACATGTACACGCTATAAAATGCTTCATTCTGCAGTTGCCCTTGAACCAAAATGGTTTAGTCAGATCAAAACCTCATACCGCATATGACATAATTCTCACCCATATTCTGAAAATAGTAAGAATAATGATAAAAATGTTTGGACATTTCAGTTTTTAGCCTGTTCTAGTAGAAGAACGGGTGCTTGGGATCCTGGTCCAAAGAGCCAGAAAAATATTTGAATATTTGTATTTCTATGAATGTGTTAATTATATGTTGCTAACAATATTATATTTATAGATATATATCAAAATACAATTAGCTTCTACTTATAGGAAAGAGTAGAGATGATTAATTTCATTTATAACCTATCATTTGATTCATGTAAAAATATATGATTTAAATTTCTGCAGAAACTAATAAACTTACTCTGTGCCGCCATAAATGAACATTACCCGGGTCAGGAAACAGGACAAGAACCACACAGCTGTTTTTAGAAGAGTCCCTCTTATCTGTTTTCTTCCCCAAAGTCATACAAACACTGAATGTGAACATTTGGATGAGATTTTGTTTCATATCATTTTATCATATCTATTTGTATATCACATTATGCAAATCAACCTACTATATAAAAATGGATGTGAAGTCACAAATGTAAACACCTTATATTAAGAGGGTCCTTTTAAAGTAAACGTTTTCTCGATTCCTTGTGAGTTCCACATCATGCACCTCACCCCCCCCCAGCCTCCATCCCCTCGTCTCCTTGCAACGCCCTCCCTCACAAAAATAAAAAGCACACAAAACAAAGCACAGAAAAAAAATCTCATCACGAAAGCTGTACTATGTCACAGTGTGTGCCCTAGCATTCCCCTCTGTCTACACATCTTCACTTGCAAATGTTCATTGGTCTGCTTCATGGTCTCTGGCTTTTGTGACACCAATATTGGATCCTCACTGAGACTTCTGGTTATCCCGTTGTTGTCCTGTAACGTGGAGATCCTGCAGGTTTGGATCTGTGTGACTGGCCCTTTCATAGATGATGTAGATTTGGGGGTAGGTCAACTCAGAGCCCTGGATCTGGGCCTGGGTGATAGCTGAGCTGATCAGCATGCTAGCTTTCCTTTGTCCACACCACCAGACTTAGTCCTCCAGCACTGCTCCGGCTAGGACATCCAATGCCACCATTGCCATCAGGAGGATGCAGGGTCAGCTCTTTTGCTCTCATGACCTTGGGCCTTTCACCTGCACCACACCCATGCTTTCAGGCCCAGATCCACTGTGCTGCCCAGTCAAAGGGTGGGACCCAATTTCCCAAGTGCCATAGCCTGTGAGGGACTGGCCCATCTCTTCTGCATTCACACCCTTGGGACTTGCTTGCCTGTGCCTTCATCATCAGGGCCAGCTCCACTGTGCTGCCCAGGCAAAACTCAGAGCCCACTCTTCCCCAAGTGCTACAGCCAGCCGTGACACAAGGCTAGCTCTCCTGTTCTCACGCAGGAGACCAACTCTACAGACTGCTGCATGTGAAGATGGAGAAAGGATGAGGGTACCAATCTCCCTGCACCCCCCACCTCATGGCAGACTAGAAGAGTGGTAGGGCCAGCTCTCCCATGCTCTCTCCTTTGGGGTTGGCTTACCTATGCCACCACTACCAGGGTCTGCTCTGTTGGGCTGCCCCAATGAGGCTCAGGAACTGTTCTCCTAAGTACTGTCAAATATAACAAATATAAGAGTTGAGGCCAACTTTCCAGAGAGTTGCAGCCAGTGAGAGTCAGGGACAGCTTCTGGATAGCCCCTGGGCATCCATGTGGTCCCCAGAGGGTACCTCCACCAGAGACATCTCCATGTTCTCTAGTAGCAATATGAGACATAGAGATTGCCACCCAGCCCTGTTGCTGTGTTGCCACAGACCCAGACATGGCCTTCAGTGGGAGCACAGGCTAGAATCTCACCATAGCCCAAGTGGTGGGGCTGGCCACTCACAACAGGCTACTTACTCTCCACCTTTGAGTCTCCAGTTCCATCTTCCTTCTTAAGGCTTTTTAAGATGCATGCAGCATTTCCCTTTTCACTCACCTGTCCACCACATGCTTACACATTCTGGAACTTTCTGCTGCAGACTGGTTACACAACTGGCAGGACCCTGAGTGACATCCTCTGTCTTGGCTGTGTGACTTGGCAGCAAGCAGGTGTCTAAGGCCTACATGTGCTGTGTCTCATGGAGGGTCCTCATGTCTCTGTCTGTTCTAGGCCAGTCTGTGGGTGATATAATGACATCCTAGCTCAGAAAAAAAAAAAAAAAGAGGAGGAGGAGGAGGAGAGGAGAAGGCTTGTTAAATGAAGAGTTACACAGACATTTGATCTTCTCTTTTCATCTAAGAAAAAGCTTACACTTTAAGTAGGTAGTCAGTGCAGGTGACTGAAGTCATGGTGAACAATGCATATTGACTCTTTTTAGTAAAGAGATAAACTATATAAATTTTATTGTTTTTATCAACACAACTTAAAGTACTAAAATGGAAGACAAGGCAGGTTTATGAGGACCACAAACACATGAGGTCATGCTTCCCTCTGAGATTCTGGTTCTGTGTGTGGATGGCTGTGAACGGGAGCGAAGAGAACAGCAGGAAAGGAAGGCAAGGGGATGGACTCGAAGAAAATCCTAAAAAAGACAAAAATGTCCGACGTGAGCACTGAAGTGACGCCCGAGCCTGTCCTTAGGGCTGAAGTTTGGGGGTTATCTCCTGAGAGTCTAGACCCAGGAGACTGAGTGCTCAGAGATCATTTCCAAGTGTTTTCAGATCTGAATCAAGTAGAAAGGAGCTCTAATCTTAAGCACCGAAGAGCAGGATGCAGGTAAAGAAGTTAACATGACCTTTTCAGTTCCTTGGGTACTTTCTCTAGCTCCTCCATTGGGGGCCCTGTGTTCCATCCTATAGATGACTGTGAGCATCCACTTCTGTATTTGCCAGGCACTGGCATAGCCTCACTCGAGACAGCTGTATCAGGGTCCTTTCAGCCAAATCTTGCTGGCGTATGCAATAGTGTCTGCGTTTGGTGGCTGATTATGGGATGTATTTCCCAGCCAAGAAGTGGGAGTGGGTGGGTAGGGGAGCAGGGTGGGAGGAGGGTCTGTTCATTCGGGTGCTGAGTGGCTGTCTGAGAGCCATGATCATCGGCTCCCTCTCACATGTCAAGATAAGGCCATGGTGATATAAGACGTGCAGTGCTTCAGGTTACATGCATTTGCAGCACCTATAAATTGTTCAGAGATCGAGAAAACGCTGGAGAAGCAAGACAGCGATCATGTAACACCCCATGGTGATTATAGTGATACCGCAGTGAGTTGTTTTCTCCTGTGACTACAAATACTGGATAATATTTTATCTAGAGTTTATAGAATGCACCAGATGAGAGTAGAAAAACCTAAGCAAGATGCAGATAAAACACTGCATGTGTTAAGGTGCAGTACCTGCTCTCTGGCATTTATTTACTGAATCTAAGACATTCAAACAAAATAGACCTTGAAGTATCTATTAACCCTTTACTCTTGTCCTAACCATTAGTCTCCTGGAAATAAAGCCACAGTCCCTTTCGGTGATCTGTGCATTTACTGTGGCGGCTGTTTACGCTTTTCTTTTAGAATGCCAGACCCCGATTCAGACTTACATTCTTGAACTCGTAAGCTCTGCATTTCTCTTCTGCCGTCTCAACCTATGGAGGATCTGAGGCCAGTGTGTCCTGTTACGGAGGCTTCACCACAATATGACAAAGGATAAAGAGATGTTAACTAGTCTAGTGTCTTATGGTCCTGTACAAAATGAAAAAGGACGTAGGGAACCGTGTAACATAGAAGAAATACCCAGGTTTTTTTTCTTTCATGATTGATAAGTAAATTCTGTCCTATTTATACTTGATATAGCTATAATTATTTCATTTCCCAACATTGAGGTTACTAAGGTTTGACAGGCAATACTGTTTCTATTAGACAGAGGGGAAATGTCCACTTATAGATGCCTCTGTAGATCAGTCTTCAGTGCCTGTTTCATAAATGGCATATTTGAAGGGTGCCCCGTTTTGAGTAGACCCTCGAGTTTTATGCCTTACTCCGTTGGGTGTATTGTCCCTGGTGGAGCATGAGGAGTTAATTACTCAGCAGTTGAGACAGTCCGAGTTTCGTTTTCAGCACAGGAGAAGACTGGCCTCCAAGCTGTCTAAATCTATAAAATCAATAAAGGATCAAGCCAGAGACATGAATTCCTCCGAACCTGGACTGAAAATGAGTGTTCCCCATATCCATTAATCTGCCTCCCACCAAGTAAATCACAAGAAGCTTTCGGCATTCCATCAAACTGACAGGGATGGAGAGGCAGCAAAGCAAGAAACACACTTACACCTCATAGCTCCTGACCAGATACATCACCTTCATCACTCAAAGCAGTGACACCAGCTAGAAACAGACGTAAAATGTTCCTAGATCCACTCATTAGCAGTGCTCAAAAAGCCACAGGAGGAACAAAACAAATGAAAATGGGAAGACGGCATTGCAGTATTATGTGGTCATTACTTTTTCCAGTGGTGGGTCACTACTCCCAGGTACACTGAATTAATTTTTTGCATGTCTATTTAATGTGTGAATAAACATTGCAAGAAGACACTAAATAGTTACCCCATCTATAGGCCACATCGTGTCATGAATATTTACATGTCATAATCTCCTTCAGTTTTCCCAGCGATAGAGTAATACAGCTTTTGTTGTAACTCTTGTAAGATTTGACCAGCAATGCAGTAAAATTGTTGTGGAAAGTAAGAACAAATAAGTAGAAATCAGAAATAAAAAAAACTCAGTGAAACTGGGAGAGAAGTATTGCATTGAATTCTAGTTAAGAACACAAAGAGAAAGGCACAATAACAACCGGTAGTCACTGATAGAATCAAGAGTCAAGAGTAGATGAGTGGTAAACAGAATCTTGACCATCAACGGCATGGAACAAAATCATAGCCCTAATGAGTACTCACTAAAAGAGTGAAAACAGGCTGTCCAAGACCATGTGACAAGACCCTGCCTCAAACTTCTCCCCTGAGACAAGAATAACACTGGTGACTTGTTTAAATGGTTGGAAAGCTTACAGATAGCTCCATTAGTAACATGGCCAACCATGGAGCAAGTGCAAAAACCACACCTCATGATGTGCTGCCATTGGAAGCAGAATTGTTTACATGGTATGAAATAAAACACAAATAAGCATAAAACAGGAAAGATAGAATCCAACCATGATAAAAGGCCAGCAAAAGCCAGACTAAGAGGCATTTACACAAAGCGTTGTGTCTATCTCCCACTTCTTTCCTTCTCTTCCCTGCCTTTCATCTTCATGGCTAAAATACCCAAACCTATGTAGAATTCTAGGATGAGAGTAATTTTCTTTGTAGTGAGTTAAAGATCCCACTGTCAATCTGACTTTCATTGTACAACTTATAGAACAAACCAAATGCTTCACTGTGTAAGAAAGTTCTTGAAGTTTAAGTAGGAGAGCAACAGTTTAAATGTAGAATACAAGTGTGGGCTGTCTGCATCAATGAAAGGCATTTGTATTTGTGTCTACTGCTGCTATGTCCAATACAGCAAATATGGACAGATTAAAGCAACTCAAATGCATTATTTTACAATTCTACCGTGAATTATTTGTTCAGTACACTCTTATTGAATAGAAACCAAATTATGCTAGTTTCATCATGAATGGAAGCAATTTCTTTTTCTTTTTAGTTCTACAGGCTGCTTGCATTCATTGACTCGAGAACCTTTCCTTCTTCGGTCAGCCATCTTAATTTGCCATCTAGCTGGTTCTCCCTGCATGCATTCTTCTTTGACACTCCAGGACCCCGTGACTCTGTGGAGTCTCACCAGATAGTCTAGTACAGACTCCTTAATTTAGGTCAATGAATTGACAAAGTTAATTTCATCTCCAACCTTCAAGTTTAAATTGTATCATTTGTAATATCCAAGGGTGTTACCTCTGGAAGTACAATAGAACCAAAGATTTAGAGGAGGTTGCTGAGAAACTAAACCTGAATACCTATCCATGGAGTCTCTACAAAGGAGCTTTTGGATGTCCTTACTCACTTGGTGAAGAAATTTATTTAAATGAGATTCCTTTAGTGGAATTCTAAACAGGTCACATCACAGACTGAATGCTTCTACTAGACATAGCTACTATGTCCACTTGGAATGTCTACATTTTAACCTCCCCTAACGGAATTCTACATTTAATTTTAAAATTAGCTTAAATTCTTCTTGGCCCAGGGAGTGGTACTTTTAGGAGGTGTGGCCTTGTTAGAATAGATGTGGCCTTTTAGGAAGAAGTGTGTCACTTTGGACATAGGCTTTGAGACCCTTCTCCTAACACCCTGAAAGCCAGTCTTCTGGAGGCCTTCTAATCCAGATACAGAACTCACAGCTCCTTGTGCACCATGTCTGCCTGGATGATGCCATGTTTCCTGCTCCGATGATAATGGACTGAACCTCTGAACCTGTAACCAGACACAATTAAATGCTGTTTTTGTAAGACTGGCCTTCCTTGTTCATGGTGTTTGTTCACAACAGTAAAAAATCAAACTAAGCCAACTCTGAAACATTTTTTATTTTAGCTCCAAAGGGTTCTCTCTTTTTCAAATGTATATCAGATATACACACCATCTTCATCTTCATCATTACTGATTTTACTTATAGCTACTCTATCCCATCCCTTCACACCATTTAGTCATAATTACCATGGTCTTCAGTAATACTTTCCCTGCTCAGTGAGTGTCATTTTCCTTCCCACTCATTTTCATTCCCACTTTGTCTCAGAGGAGTTATCAGCATTCCCAGTTTTCAGATGATGAAATGTGAAATCAAGAGATGAAATTTGGGATTCTGACTCAATCAGCCTGAAAGTGGGAGAGTAAAGTTGAATTCCAAATCTGTCTGACATAAGGCCGATGTTTGTGGACTATTTTTTTTAATATCTCTCCAGAGGACAGCTCATCATTGAATTATAAGCCCCTCTAAAAAGAAGACTGTCTCATCATTTTTCTGAAATCCCCAGGGCAACCCCCACAGAGTTAACCATATGGCAGGGGCCCTGTACACTCATGGGAGGGTCACAAATGTGGGCTGCAAGCAGAAGGGTGCCATTAACACTGTCGATTGCTTCAGCTCTGATTTCTTTTGCTAATGAAGAGATAATGCATCAAGTTAAAGAGGTTCAACCCTTCAAAGGGTTTTTATTGTGTGCCTGTAAAGGATGCTTGGTAGCGTAGGAGAAATGTGGGAATCCCCTTTTCAATTTTTGGAAAGATGACAATATGGCCTCAGCTGGGAAGTCAGCTAGCAAAAACATTGTAGCCAGGAGACTATCAGTTCTTCTAACCACAGAATTTACATAGTTTTGTCATCCAAACAGTTGTCACTAAAACAATCCCAAATAACACCACTCAAAGGAGTGGTGGTGGTGATGTGTTGCTCTCCATGGGCAGGCTTCCTGCTCCCAGAGAGCCCTTTAGGGAAGTTAAGAGCCATTCACAGAGCCCCACCCCAAGATGAAATTCCAGAGCACTTACACTTGTGCCTAATGATAATAATTACGGACCGAAAGGGCTCTTCAATGCTGACAGATGATGCATTTTATTAGCTATGCAGCAAGGTACCATTTCTTTTACCAGAAAGAACATCTCCTAGCTTGAATTACCCAGAGTCTGTTTCTGACCCAGGGGAATATAGATGAAGCTTATCACTTAGATAGTCATGGGCTTCTGTGTTTTCTAAGCCCTCCTTGCGTCTGTGCAGACTGTGGAAGAGGAGCACGTTCATGGGGGTTTTGAATAGCTACTACTACATAAGGTGAGCCATCCGTGTTTGGGCTTGAAGCAGATGAAATGGCATGGAGGGAAAGGGCTGTTACTCTCAAGTAGGCCTCCAGCCAAGATAAGGCTACAGAAACTGGCACAATGAGCAGAGGCACCTGGGGAGGCTTACTGCTCCTGCTTATACATCTTGCTTTGTTTCTGTCCACAGTTCCCAGCCCAGAGCAGGTGTTTGTGGGTTGGATAACCAAGTCTTTCAGCTCACTGGCCCTGGGTTCTCGTTCAGAGCAGACACACTGCTCATGGCAGAATTAAACAGAGCTTTAAAGTTGACACAGCCTTTAGAGTAGCTATTAGTAAACTCCAGTCTTTACCCATATCACTGTATTCATGTGCTCCCTTGAGTCCAGCACTCTGGGTGAAGAATTGAAATTATCATGCACCATGCCCTCAGTACTCTGCTCTAGCTAGATTGCCAGTTAGGACCTCAAGCTTTCCAACCCACATAGCTTCACACGTTGTGCCAGACAAGGAAAGGGTGACTAAAATGGTCATCACTCATCATTGAGACAGGCAGGGCCTGGGAGCCATCTCTCTCGTTGCTTCATTTCCATACATGTCCTATGCAAAAGCAGTGCCTTCTGTTGGCTCCCTTAAGTCACATGACAAATATTTTCTGAGGAAACCATCAGTGAAAAGACCTAGAAACACTGGAATTCTGATTCAAGTCCCTCCACAGTGGGGTCAATTGCTAATGTACAATGTACATCTGATTCTCCATACTGGCTCCGTACTGGCCGAACCACCATTGATAAATATGACACCCCAAATTCTGATCCTGTCAGCACAAGATCTCAGAAGTCGATTTGAACAAACTATAGAATTTTTCAGTTAAGTGGGCATTGGTAGCAAATAATCCCCTCACTGGGATGGTTTGTTTCTTGTTTGTGGTACATGTGCTTTGAAACAGACCAGTGTTATGTACTGGGGAAGAGGAATCATCCAAGCTATGCAGATAGACAGGGGCTCTATTATCTGAAGACACTCCTCTCTCTCTCTCTCTCTCTCTCTCTGTGTGCCAATTTTTTAGACTTGAAAGAGCAGGGAGGAAAAAAACACTGGAAATTTGATTATGAATTTCTTATTGCTAGAACTCCTCCCACGGTGGCAGCTGAGCTGTGGGGCACCGGCTCAGCTAGGAGCAGAGCAGAAATACTTCTGCAAAGACACTGACCTTCTCCAGCAAGACTCTTTCTCATGAGGCACTTGGAGACATCTTCATCATCTGAAGTGCTTGATGCGTTATATGGGGAGTTTTCTTCAGAAAGGAAGGTCTTTAGAGCAGGCTAACAGGGAGGAATGAGGGAGCCAAGAGAGTATGTATGCCTTGCCTTTGGAAGCCACTTAGATTACATCTCGGGGCATCCTCTCCTGCCCAGGGTTCAGTGTGTGCATCTGAAAAAAATGAGATGAATGTGAAATAGCAGTGATGTGGTGTCCTAGTAAGCACTTATTTACAGCACTGGTTTCCTGCTTATATAAAGGGGTTTTATAACCCAAAACCTAGGATACCCAAGATATAAGATACAATTTGCTAAACACATGAAACTCAAGAAGAATGAAGACTGAAGTGTGGACACTAAGCCCCTCCTTAGAATTGGGAACAAAACACCCATGGAAGGAGTTACACAGACAAAGTTTGGAGCTGAGACGAAAGGATGGACCATCTAGAGACTGCCATATCCAGGGATCCACCCATAATCAGCTTCCAAACGCTGACACCATTGCATATACTAGCAAGATTTTGTTGAAAGGACCCAGATGTAGCTGTCTCTTGTGAGACTATGCCGGGGCCTAGCAAACACAGAAGTGGATGCTCACAGTCAGCTGTTGGATGGGCTCCCAATGGAGGAGTTAGAGAAAGTACCCAAGGAGCTAAAGGGATCTGCAACCCTATAGGTGGAACAACATTATGAACTAACCAGTACCCCGGAGCTCTTGACTCTAGCTGCATATGTATCAAAAGATGGCCTAGTCGGCCATCACTGGAAAGAGAGGCCCATTGGACACGCAAACTGTATATGCTCCAGTACAGGGGAACGCCAGGGCCAAAAAAATGGGAATGGGTGGGTAGGGAATTGGGGGGGAGGGTATGGGGGATTTTGGGATAGCATTGGAAATGTAATTGAGGAAAATATGTAATAAAAAATGTTAAAAAAATAAAAAAGTAAGCTTTTACTTCTTTTTTGAAGATCTATTTGTAGTTATTTTCTATGCATCGAATATCTTATCTGCATGCACGCGTATGTACACCCGATATGTGCAGTACCTATTGAGGCCAAAAGAAAGACTTGAGTCCTGTGGCGCTGCAGTTACAGATAGTTGTGAAGTGCCATGGCGGCACTGGGAGTGGGAACCTGTGTCCATTCAAAACCAAAGGGACTGAGCCATCTCCCTCCGCTAAAGGATGGCTTTGTATAATTATTCCTAACAAAGTCCACTAAATTTATAAATAAATCTGCTTATCAAGTGCATGCAGATTAATTGAAGTCGATATGAGAAATAGCATTTGATGAGGCTGATGTTTACCCTGATGTAGGACTCAGTACAGAGTGCAGGGGAACATGATGTCGTCGTCCCACAAACCAGTAAAACACGTAGGTTTTTATTTCAAAAGGTAAAAAATAAACTAAAAACAAAATTAAAACCTTATTCAAATTATAGAGACTTAATTTTCAATGGCTAACGGGATCATTTAGTCAAAAAGTTGACACGTTTTCTATAAAAGGATCTTAGAGTAAGGATTTCAAACATCACCTCAAAAAATCTTCACATATTACACAGTACTAATTATGTGTGCATGTTTACAGAAAGTTTAGTCAACAGACAGCAAAAATGAGATTAGATAACTTTGACGTGTCATAAAGTATTCACCTTTTAAACTTTTCAGCAGTTTAGGAATATAGAGATCTTATTTGCCACACAATTAGCATGATAGGCAGTTGGGTGGGACTTACTTTTGAGCCTTGCTGAGTCCACATCAGATCAAGTAAGCTTACACAGATGAGGGCTCTGAAGCTCCTTGAACTACACTGCTTTAAAACCACAACAAAGTCAGAGAGGAGCCTGGGACTTGGCTCAGCAGTTAAGAGCACTTTCTACTCTCACCGAGAATGCATTCGGTTCCTAGCTCGAAACCATCTGAAATCTCAGGTCCAGGGGCCCTGATGACATTTTCTGGACTCCTTGGCAACAAGATACACATGTGGTACAACAGCATACACATAGCCAACAACAAAAATGGAAAAACATACACTATGCATACAATAAATATAAATGTCTTCTTTAAAAAGTTCTCCAAATCTGATATACTCTATAAAATATGAATCTGCTTTTAAGAAGAATCAAATCATGACACTTTTCAAAGACAATAGAATGAACTGTATTAAGCAAAATAAACTAGACTTAGAGAGACAAAAAGGACATTTTCTCACACAGCCTTTCATAGCTTAAAAGAAAGTGTAAAGAAGAAGCCAGCTGTGGAGGAGGAAGGGGAGGAGGGAGATGGGGAGGACAGGGAGAGGGGAAGAGGGTGTGGCAGAGAGAGAGGATTGGCTGTGTGCATCTTGTACATGCTTGGAAGCCTAGCAAAACCACTGTTCTTTATAATAACAGAGGATAATGGAAATGCTGATAAGGAACCTCCCTTCTTTGCCTTCCTACTCCTCCACATGGTCTTTATTATATAAGAGGGGTGAAGAGATAGATGCTCCTTCTACTAACCCAGGGCGATTGATATATATAGAGAGAAGGAGATCAGGACCAAGGGAAGGCTGGAGGCAGAAACAGCCGATAAAGCTCTGAAGTGTCATATTACCCATTTACTAAAGCTTTAAAGTTATTATTATTAACTTTAGAATTAATCTTCCACCTACCTTTAAACAAGCAAGTCTTATTAAAGTTGTTGAACTACACACAAAATGAGACATGAAGAGATTGGCTGAAGAAGAAGGGTTGTAGGCAGAGTGTGAGGGCCATGAAGCTGTGGAATAAGACCAAAATGTATTTTATAAATGTCTGAAGTAGTTTTATATTTTATTTTATATTTTAATATATATAAATATAAATTTAATTTAATCATATTGAATTATATATTTTAATTATATATTTATAATATATAATATATATCTAAATATATACTTAATTATATATTAAAATAGCATATTTTATCTTATATTTGATTATGAAATAAAATCTATATTTAAAAAAAGAACCTTCACAAATAAAGCTATAACTTTTGAATTTGGAAGAGACTTTAGAGGTTATCAAATCTAGTCTGATTCTCCGATGAGGATGTTTGGTTTCCTGAATAGATCCTGATCATGAGGGAGACACCACTAAAACTCCACTTGTTGGAGGCCATTCTGTTATATTGCCTTTCATGACATAGGCCTGACTGACAGAAACTCAGTGAGGGATACCCAGCAGTCATCCCCTTGGCAAAACAACTCTCCATCATCTATGTAGGCCACATTTCTCCCAGACCCTCCTAGCAATCTAGTGGTCATAGAGATAAGAACTATTAGCATTTATATACAGCAATATCTAGCACCCTGGCATCAGTAGGTTCTCAAATGGCTGATAATAGGTAGGGATGATAGAAAGATAATTTGCATTTGTTTTTGGATCCCTGCATATGTTCATGCATATTCACTAACCGGGGTGAGTTAGTCTTATATAACACAGAACCCTAAAGTTTCCATGGTAACATTCCATTTACTGGCAGCAATGCATTGAATCCTCAACCCCCCAAATCCTTTTATTAATTCTGTAAAGTACAGTCTGCTGCAATCTCTTTCAGGCCACAGACTGTATTATTTCTCTTCTGATCTAGAACCAGGGGCTTGGTTTATCTGTCCAAGCAGAATGGACAGAGGCTGTCTTCCCCTTTCCATCTTACCTACAGTCATGTGTTTTCCAGAAGTCACTGGCACCTGTTGGTAATACTGCAGGTGTCCTGGTTCTGAAGACACAGCAGCATTTGGACATGCGTACAAGGAGTGTATTCAGGGCCACCACTCTCTATGACAGTTCAGACAAAGGACATGGACATGTGTCAGAGCAGCCATCTCTACAGATGCAGTCCATACGAGCCTTTGTAATTGTGTCTTTGCAATGAAATGGTTTGGCTGGCATCGAGCTTGCTATAATTCTCTGATCCTGCGTCAACCCCCCACTTCTGCTCTCCCTCCTCCTCAGCAGCCTCCTCCTCCATACCACTGCTGGTGCATTCATGCGTCATTTGCAACCTCTCACCGCGGCTGGAACATCTCCGCATCTATGAATAGATTTAACAGCCTCCTTCACACGCTTCCTCCTAGGGCTGGACTGACTCAGCTTCACTAAGAACAGAGAGCACTTTGATTGACAGCTGAGTTTGCCATCCTATGTTTCCACAATGTGATGCAGGAAAGAGAATACGGCTTACAAGAAACCCTCTCGAAAAAATAAATCCAGCCCAGCAAATGAACAGAGGAACGAAAAGAAATACTGTTCCGGCTAGAACACTGATGTAGGTGTTTGTAGATAAAATGATAATTTAGAATATGAAATTCATGATTTGAAAAAAAAACGATAAGCTATCTTTCACGCTTGGCTTTGATCTAAAGATTAGAAATTGCTTCCCCTGAGAAAAGATACTTACAGATGCAATTTGCAAAGGAGCCAGGCAGAGGGAAACAGGATCCACAGCAGGCAGATCCAGGTCACCCAGGCTTACGTGATGAATACTTATTGTGTATCACACTGAATTCACAGCCACTACCTTTAATTAGTAACAAGAACATAGTCAGGGCAGCAGGCAGCTGCAGAACCTGCCTCTGGCCCTCAGAGGAACGGGGACCATGTCTGGCTCAGGGGGACACAGCTGCTTTACAAACTCTGAATGTGTGGGAACAAACGCCGCTTGAGATTTCTGTAGTAGGGAACCAGCTAGGGAGGTTTTTCCAGAAAGAGATAAGTTCATGACTGTTTATTAATAGGACACTAGATTCACTCAATAGAAATGTTTGGTAGTGACTGCTTAATTGTTCTCAGGCAGTAATTACTACAATTAAGAACCTGCAACATTGCAAAACCTCGTCTAGACTAGTATTAAAAAGAACCTGTTGGTGATTGCTCTTTGCTGGAGAGAACAGATAAACAGTGGACCTGTGAGTGGTGCTCAAGTGTTTACTAGGAACCCATCTTCCCAGTCTTCTCCCCGACTGATACAACAGCCTTGAACTTGAGGTATTCTGGGTAGCACAAACACCATGCAAGTGCATACCTTCATTCACCCATATCTCTAATATCGGCTACTTGTCCTATTAAAAACATGAGGTTGATATTCCCACAGCAATGACTGTTAACATTTCCTACTTGGAGACAAACTGAAACCAGAAAAGAGCCCCAGAAAGAGACAGTCAGGCTCAGAGTGACAGCAGGAAAGACCCTCACTTCCAAAGAAACTGCAAAGTCCAGGATGCTCCCGAGGAGGAAATGTCACCTCTTAAGAAATCTTATCTGCTTCTGCTTCTGCTTCTGTGACTCTCCCCCACTGCTGTCCTTCTTCTTGGAACTTCCCACAGCCAGGCAAACCCTTAACCCCTTCCTTCCAAAGCAGCACAAGTGAAGAGTTAAATTCACACCCTCAACGCCACACTCTTCTTTTCTCAGAGACCCAGCATCTCATACCCGTTCCAGTTCAGTGTGCTGGACAACGTGAGCACTCTCAGGCTCTTGCTTAGCCTGATGATGGCCATGCTAAATTATGTGCTAAAGCCTCCGGGACAATGACATAATCAGGTGTCTCTGGCACCCACAATGCATTCTGACAAAGAAGGCTTGAGGTATGAAGATGCTTGTTTTTAAAAACAAACATTTGAAAGCTTTTGCTTCACACGGTTTCTTTTATTGCGATGATCTTGCATCAGTGAGAAGCATTTGCTCTAAGTAATAAATTAACATTGCTACCAGTTATTACTAGCGTAAGTAAGACATTTCCATTGGGGTTCGTTCCACAGGATTTTGTTCACATACGTCGTCATGAGCACACTGTTGTGATAACATACAGAATACCTTTCATGGCACCGACTCCCCAGTACTCCACCTGCTAGTGTGCACCTCTAACTTCTGTGCTATGGTTAATCTTCAAGGTCAACTTGTTTGGATTAAGTAATATTTAGGGTGTGACTCGGGAATGTCTTTGGGTGTGTCTCCAAGGGCGTTTCCAGAGAGGATTAGCTTTGGGGATAGGATCCACACTAAACGTGGGTGGACCCATTCCACAGGCTGTGGTTCGGGACTGCACAGAGAGGGGAAAGGAGAAAGTCAGCTAGTGCAGAGTTCCTTTCTGTCTTCTTAGATGTGAGCAAGCAGCCTCACATTCCTGCTGGCACACCCAGGGGATGCTTCCGCCCCAAGCTTCCATGAATACAGTGCACTCTCTTCCTGGAAACCAAATGTAGCTTTGCTCTCTAAGTTGCTCCTTGTCTGATATTGATTATAAGGGCAAAGAGGAATTCATACAGTGCGGTCTTGGTATCTCTATACTGTGTTTTTCTGTAATCCTGGAACCTAGAATCATGGTGTGCAGCCTTTGTAGGCTGACATCTTTTGCTTTGCAATATCATCCATGCTGTGGTAGAATTACCCTTTGTTATGAGCAATGCTCTACTGTTAGGTTAATATACATTTATCTATTCACCGATTGCAGGATATTCTAATTGTGTCCATATATTGTTAACTATGACTAAAACTGTTACAAGCACCCATGGGAAGGCTTTTGGTGGCTACCCATTTTAAAATCATTTGGATAAATACAAAAATGTACAACTGCATCTCTGGCATGGGTACAGTCCATTTTGTAGGAACCTGCCCAATTGTATCTGAAGTTGCTGTCACCAATTTTCAGCCTCGACAACAGCAAACAGGATTTTCAGTGAGTTCGATTATTTTTTTGAGAATGGTATTTGGTAAATACAAAAACACAAAAGAGATAAGTTGTGGTGTGGAATTAATTCAGAGCTTTCTAGCTGTTGTTTTGGGCTGTCTTTGCTGTACACAGTGAGGGTAGTGGGGGTGAGCTGAACTAGGTAGTGTCTCCACTTGGTACTTAGGAGCACTATAAACTAGTCAGTGTCTTCACTTGGTACTTAAGAGCATATAAGAAAAGCAAATGTACTTGGGGAGGCTGAGATTCATCTTGTCTAATTAAAGAATAGGATGATGGTGCCAATTCCTCAAAATCAAGCAAATATGAAAGGTAAAACTCATTTACAAAGACTAGCTAGCATCTTCATGACCTTACGGTGAGTACCCCATATGAGCTTCTAACTCCAATGATATTGACTATGATAATTTTCACCAGTTACTGTTTGTAATTGTAAGTGGATTCTTTATTATAATGGCAAAATTCTGTTTCCAAAACAAGAAAATGACTCCAGTCTTTTCAAAGTGAGTGGAATTTCCCAGTCATTTCTACCTAGTAGAACTCAGAGAGGATAGAAATACCATGGACTCACAGATCACAGATTCTAGCATCTCTGAGGATGCAGCTTCTGTATCTACGTCTCACTGGCAGTGTCTGTGTGGGAGTGGGTCATTGCAGGTCATGCCCCTGGATTTCCCACAATAACCTCACTTACCATAGACCCATCTTCTGAGAAAAAAGGCCAGTAGCATCGTCTCAGTAAAGTGTAACTCCAGCCTTGGGAGATGCAATAGCCACAAAGATTTCCTTTATCTTCTGATACAAAATTAGCATCAATATCCCACTTACTGTGAGATTCTGTGTGGTGCTCAACCGGGGGACCACATTTTCATATTTTCTATTGCCTTCACTGTGTGTGTGTGTGTGTGTCCTGAAACATCACTTCCTTTGGTTATTTTAATGCAGTTTGTCACCCTCTGAGCCAGAAGCTAGCTCTGGTTTATCAGCTGATTCCTGAAATGTGAAAATGCTCATCTCCAGTACCTGATTCCTTAGAGCACCTGCTTTCCTCCACCACCACCCGTAAAACTTATTTTTCTTTATTAATTGTTAATGCCATTGTTGTATAAAATGTATCTTGATCATATCTACCCCTTATATCTCTTCCAATTCCCCAACCCCAGACACCACTTCAGATTTCTTTCCAAACTACATGCCTCCCTCTTGTAATTTTTGACTAACTTACTTTTGAACCTATGGAATCCAGTTAGTGTCATGTGCTGTGTATGGGGTCATCTACTAGGGCATGGGGACACTGTCAGTGGGCACACTCCTAAGGAAAATGGAATGCCCCTTCTTCCAGCAGTCACCCACGGCCAGCAGCTCCTTGGTAGGGGGAGGGATTCAAAAATCCCACATTTTCCATGGCAGAATTTTTAAATAGCTTGCTCTTGGGCTGGTCTTATGAGACTAACACTAGCTGCCATGAGTCCATATGGTCAAGAGCAATGTAATATCCACAGGAGAGCACTTTATAGTATTACTTCCCACCCAACATGCTTGCTATTCCTTCTTTGCTATTGTTCCATAACCCTTGCAGAGAGAGGGTTGATGTAGGTGTGCCATCTATAGCTGAAAACTCACGGTCACCTTCTCAGCACTTAGATCAGCAATGCACTACTTTCTGCAAGAAGAAGTTCTCTGATCCAGGTTGGGCTCAGCATCAATTTGCAGATACAGACACAAACATACAGACAGCTGTTGGACAGCATAGGAAGTTAGAATAATAGCATCAAAAGGTCTTCCCCTGGCCATGGGTTTGACCATATTTATATACCAAGCCTACTCCCTCCTCTGGAGCAAGTGTCAGATACAACTAAGAAAACAGCTCCTCGAACCTCCGATGTGTACTTATAAGGAATAACATCTGCCTGGTATTAAGATTTCCATGTAATAGCCCGTGGTTTCTGGGAGCACTATCATTCACCCATGTTCAGCGTCATGTTTCTGAATTAACTGACAAATTAGTGAGTCTCATAAAGCATCTCTCTTCAGGGAACCCCACTCCCTGTACCTCAACCCCTTACCCCCATTTTCATCCCTATTTAAGTCACTAGTTCCCCATACATTCTTCCTATTCTCTCACATTATATGATGTTTTCATTAGGGTTCCTAGTGCTGTGATAAAACCACCATGATCAAAACAACTTGGGGGTGGGAGGGTTTATTTCTCCTATACTTTCATATAACAGTCATCAAAGGAAGTCTTATCAGAAACTCATAGCTGGAACCTGGAGGCAGGGACTGAAGCCAAGGTCATAGAGGAATGCTGCTTTGTGGGTGGCTTTCTTCTCATGACCTGTTCAGCTTGCTTTCTCGTACAACTCAGGGCCACCTACCCAAGGTTGGCATCATCAGTGTGCTGGCTAGAGGTATGTCAACTTGACAGAAAACACAGTCGTTTGAGAGGAGGGAACCTTAGTTAAGAAAAATTCCTCTCTAAGAGAGGGCTGTGGGCCAGGCTATAGAGCATTTTCTTAATTAGTGATTAAAGGGAGAGCTCAGCCCATTGTGGGCAAGGTCATCTCTGCGCTGGTGGTCCTAAGTTCTATAATAAAGCAGGCTGAGCAAGCCATGGGGAGCAAGGCAGTTAACAGCACCCATTCATGGCCTCTGCATCAGCTTCTGCCTCCAGTTCTCTGCTTGAGTTTCTGCCATTGGTTCTTCACTTATAGACTATACTGTGGTACTGTAGGCCCAATAAACCCTTTCTCCACAACTTGCTTTGCGGTCAGGGTGTGTCACAGAAGAAATAGAAACTGAGACAATCACTTCTGGGATGAACCTTCTAATAGAAAATCATTAATCAAAACAATGCCTGACAGATTTGCCCATAGGTCCATCTGGTATTTCCTTAGTTGAAGTTTTCTCTTTCTGAATGGTCCTACCTTGTCAGGTTGATACATATGTTCTGCTATTATGTCTTTTTCACTTGCATTGCAAGGTCAAATGCCTTCCTAAGGCACTTGTTCCTGCACACGTTTTGGTAAAAGCTTCTCTTGGCCCCTCATTTTCCAATCCCCATCATTCCTCCTCCTGCTTGAACCCTTCTGCCCCCAGGTATTAGCCCCTCTGCTTTCATTTCACCTCCATTGTATCCCTCCTCCCTAGGTGCACCTCCATCAGTGGACCATTTCCAGTCTCTCTGTTTGTATATGTACTCCATGTTAAACATACAAAACAAAACAACTGAATCAAGCACCCTCATGAGAGGGAAGGTGTGGCATTTGTCTTTCTGGATTTGCATGACCTCATTCAGATTTTTTTTTCAGTTCCATCCATTTTCCTTGTAAATTTCACTTTTCTTGCAGCTGAGTAATACTCCATTGTGCATATGTACTGTATTATAATTATCCATTCACCAGATGTTGGGCATCTAGGCTGATTCCATCCCCTAGCTATTGTAAAGAGAGCAGCAGTGAATATGGATGTTCAAGTATCTCTATTAAAACAAAGGTCGTTGGGTACATGCCCAGGAGCTGGGGCATATGGTAGATTTAGTGCTAGCTTGTTGTTTTAGAAACATCCAGAGTGGTTTCTAGACTGGCTGCACTAGTTCCTACTTCCACAAGGGCTCTCCTTTCCTCTCATGTATGCCAGCGTTTGTATTCCTAATGACAGCCATTCTGAGTGGGGTAAATGGAATCACAAAGTGGTCTTAATATGCCTTTCTCTAATGGGTTAGGATCTTAAATATTCCTTATGTATTTGTTAACTCTTTGTATTCCTTCTTATGAGGATATTATGTTCAATTTCAAAGCCCATTTTTTCAATTGGCTCCTTTCTTGGTGATTTGTTTGTTTGTTTGGGTTTTTGCTGTTGTTTTTTGTTCTTTATATATTTTAGACAACGTCATCAGGTAGATAGTTAACAAGCATTTTCTATGGGTACCTCTTCACATGACTGACTGCTTCCTTTGATGGACAGCTGCCCTTCGGCTTCATGAGATCCCATTTTACACTTCCGAGTTTTACTTCCTGAGCAACGTGAGTACGTTTGACGGTCCTTACCTGCACCTTTAAGTTGAAGTGAAATCCCAAATATTTTCCTCTAACAGTGTCAGAGGATGGAGTCTTCCGCTGAGTCTTTGATCCATTTGGAGTTGAATTTTGTGCAAGGTGAGAGATGCAGATTTAGTTTAATTTTACCACATGAACCCAATTTTCCCATCACCATGTACTAAAGATGTTGTTCTTTCTTCTTTGATGGCTATTTTTGGCATCTTTGTTAAAGATAGGTTAGTTCTCATTTCATGGCACTATATTCTTTTCTATTCACTTCCACTGATCGATGTGCCAGTGTTAGCACCATGTTGTTTTTCTCACTAAGGCCCTACAGTATAACTTGAGATCAGATACAGTGATAACTCCTGCAGTCTTTTCTTGATCTGCTGGTTTTTGATTAGAGGCTAGCTAAGAAAAAAGTGAATCTAGTAGCACTGTCCTGTTGGGAAAGTGAGCTTGGTGAATCTACACTGGTCAGTGATTACCAAACTCTTTTCCAGAGGCATATGCATAGAAGTATGCTGAGACAGGGGTTTATGAGTAACAACCAGGACCTAACGCTTAAAGTTTAGAACCTCATAGTTTCCCACGCTGATGGATTCATTTATGCAAAGAAATTACAGCGCAGTGGCTGCTAGCTATATTCAGAGACGTCTGGCAAATGTCTTGAACTTCATTTCCCATTCTTGATCTCAACACTCCACTCCATCCTCTCTTATCTGTCTACCGTTCTGTACTCTGATCCCATGAGGCCAATATATTTATATTCCAAATATAAGGGAAACTACATGCTATGTCTTTCTCTGTGCTATTATTTATTTATATTTCATCTATTTGCTTTTTGAGATAGGCTTTCATTATTTAGCCCAGGCTGACCTCAAACTTTCAGTCTGCCTACCTCAGCCTCTAGAGTGCTGAGGTTTCAGGCATCCACTATCTGCCCAGCTGCTTTCCTGTCTTTTAAAAGTTAAAATTATACTATTTTCAGAATGCTTTGAGTATACCTACTCATATAGATGCCCTTTTTGAAATACCAAAATTCCTTCATGCATAGCAATAAAAAGCTGCCTCTTGCTTTCATACTTCTGTGTCAGAGCCTTGGCTAACCAGGAGCCTCTCTAAGTATCTCCTCTTACTAAATTCCCACATTTTATAGAAACTGTCATACTCATGTCCTCTTAATGTACAGCCTTTGGAGTATGGTAAGAGGAAAAGATTCCCCTCTTCTCATGAAGTCTGAACTGGTCTTGGGATCTGATTTCATGGACTGCAGCATGAATTATGATAAGTAAATGATAAGGCTAGGCTTTTTGTGTGCGGCTGCCTTCTCTTCCTTGGGAACATGGAGTCCAATAGAGGAAGCTTATGAACTCCAATGGAGCAGGAGACCCAGAAGAAATGAGATGACCCGTTCTAACTGAAACCAGCACTTTTATAAATTTTAAATTATTCACTCTGGCTTATTTTCAGGAATCATCTCTCCTTACCAATATTAAATAGAGTAAGAAGGTTTATACTGAAATTAAATTTCTCTCCAGGCAAAAACTGAACAAAAAGGAGTTAAATGCTTTATTTTTTTAAGTAAATAAAAAGCAAATTAACCAAAGATTATATTGACATTAAAAATTTGCCTGTGGGCATTTACAGCAGCTGTGTCCATAATCACCAAATCACAGAAGCAACCATGATGTTTTCCAACAGATAAATCGATAAGCGTCCAGACAATGAGCTACTATACATTCACTTAAAGGACAAGCTACTGCTCCACAGAAGCCAAGATGGAAATGTAAAGGTAGGTACTCTCAAGTGAAGGAAACCACTCTGTAATGCCTACACTGTATCATCACAGTTACTTGGCATTCTAAAACAAGGCGAAAGAGTGGAGACAGGAAAAGAACAATGGTCCCCCCCAGGAGTTTTAGAGGAACAGAAGGCAAGTGGGCGAGGCACCTGGTATTCTTATGGCAGAGGAACAGTTCCCTCTCGTGCTAGAATGGTGGATTCGTGTTGTGCATTTAGAAACACTCACAGAAGAAAGGATGTCCTAATGTGAACCATGCATGTGTTCAGTGGTCAAGTGAAAATGATGATTCACGAGTTGCTACAAGGATGCCAGAATGATCTTGTCCATAGTGGGGAGACCACAGAAAGTTGGCACAGATGCATAGGGGTTCTGGCTATCCTGCTGTGACCCCCAGAGCCTCTAGATTATCTGATGCTTATTTATTTTTATTCTATGTGTAGGCATGCTTTACTTATTGGGTGTATGTGCACCATACTACCTATGTGCACGTAGTACCTGTGGCAGCAGGAGAAAGGCATACGATCTCCTGGCACTGGAGTTATAAGTAGTTGTGAGCTGTCATAAAGGTAAGAAATCCTCAGACTTCTGCAAGAGCAGCAAGTGCTCTCAAGTGCTGGAGTCGTCGTTAGAGCTCCTGGAGTATATATTTAAAACTTGGAGAAAAACAACTTTAGAATGATTGACCATTCATTACAGTGAGTGAAATGAGAAGAAAAAAAAGAAAAAAAACAAAACAAAACCAAAAAGCTCAACAAGTTAGCCCTTAGAGATAGCAATTCAGACCTATAATGAGATAAGCATGTATCCATCCAACTAAAGGCTATCATTGAAAAGACCGCATTGTCAGACACGTGGACACCATATCTTTTCTACATCACCTCATAGCGTGAAAAATACGCAGCCATTCTTTCTTAGACAATTAAAACATACTTCCTTGAGTAATTCCACTTTTCAATATGTCCCCATGGAAACTGTAAACATAGGTAAATAAAAGGGTTTGTAAACCAATACTGATAGCAACTTTTTCCGTAATTCCTCCAAACTACAAACAAAACCACCTGCATTCGACCAGGGAGTGTGTAAGTATTGCACACTGTGCTATAGTATTACAGCAAATTCTACTCATCAATAGAGCCAAGCAAACGACTGTCTCAGGCCACAGTAGAGATGAATCTTCCAGGCCCTGGGCTTGGAAGCAGGATTGGCTTCATAGGCCGGAGGCATAGGGACTGTCACAGAACAGCCTGTGTTTGCAAAGGCTTTAGAGGAGATTGAGTACTCTACTGTCACCACCTTGAAACTTTCTATATATTTCTAACACGGTCCTGTATCTTCAGGCTTCACCCTGAGGCTTTTAAGTACATAGCCGGTTAGATCACTACCTCTTTGTGTTATAAAGTTCCTTAAATCCGTTCAACTTTAGATTTTTAATCTCCATTCAAAGTCTCTCTCTCTCTCTCTCTCTCTCTCTCTCTCTCTCTCTCTCTCTCTCTCTCTCTGTCTGTCTCTCTCTCTCTTACACACACACAATGCATTAATTTGATCCATATCACTTTTTGTTTTCTCAATACCTGGCTCCCTTCTTCAGATCAAAGAAGAGCAAATCTAAGGCTCTTTAGTGACTACAATGGACATGTTCTCCAGTGAACTTAAAGTTTTGAGAGAGTCTGTTTTGCCACAGGACTTCTTGTAAATATACCAGCTGATTTAATGAGTAGGAGTTTAAAGACAGGATGAGGTACATCAATGGAGAACTCAGTTTACATGTTTTCTGCTTAAATACTGTTCCTTCCATGGCTTTAGCACTTTTTACAGTGTAAAAGGAAATGAAAGTCTTATACTACGGGTGTTATCTAAGTTGTCTATTCCAAAATGATATTGAATTCTAACTCCCTGTGTGAATGGGATCCAATGTAGAAATGGAAGCTTTTCAATTGATCGTGTTAAGATGAGATCATTGAATATCTCTAATCCTATGTAACTGGTAGCACTTTCTTACAAAGAAAATTTGGGACAGACAGGCATCCAGGTGCAGGAAGATGTAAAAACACTGAGAGAATTCTAGGGACGCCTGAGGCTGCCACAAAGTAGGAGAAAGGCCAGGAATCAATTTCCTCCATGGCCATAGAAGGAGACAGCCATACCTAAGCCTGACTCACCAGAAATGGGCAGAAATCGGCTTCTGCTCTTTAACCCACTGAAATGACAAACAGACATGTGCTATCATTCAGCTGTAAGAGAAATCCAGAGTCTTTGTTTCACTCTCCACCTTTTCCTTCTTATAGATGACTCTGCTTCCCAGCACGCTTGTAGGTGGGTTGTGCTTGGCTCTCCATCAGAGGGATGCCTTTTGTTTAATGATCATATGCGTTCTCCCTCAGAGTGACACCATAGACCATCTAAGTGTTTAGACATGTGTGCTTGAAGTACAGGTTTCTGGATCCTAGAACAGTAGGTAGAATTAGATTATAATTGCAAATGAATGAATATTGAATTAGTATTTTTTAATGATCTCCTCCAATATCCCATACCTCTGTGAGTGAATGAACTTAAAGCTTAATTCCCTGAATGAATCTTTTGCTGGGTAACCAGTGTCACCCAAAGAGAGAATTCACAGGCTGAGAAAACTCAATTCTTTTCTTGGGTCCATCTCATTTCTGGAATTATTAACTGTCCCCCTCGACCCTAAGAAGGGCTTCTTGAGACAAGGTCATCCCAGATTAGAAACCTCATCGAAAGCAGCAGAGAGATTCCTGGAAGCAGAATATTGCTCCAAGCTACTGGTCACCCCTGTGTTTCGCAAAGGGAAGGGAAACGCTTAAGAAGGAACTGACATGTTCTCCACAATGACTTTGTCTCACTCCTAGCACAGAATCCAATCACATAGGTCAAGTTTATTAGGAGACTTGATTCCTTCAAGCTACTGAAGGTAGAAAATGATTACCCCACTGGGCCAAAAGTTGACTTCTTGAAATCCTAGCAGACCCTGCTCCTGATAAGGTCAAAAAAAGAAAGGGAAAAAAGCCCCTTCTGCTCCACTCAAGCCCCGGGCTTCCTGGCCAGCGGAGTTGCCTGACACCCGCAAGGGCCCACACAGGATTCTCCACGGGATCCTAAGACCTCTGGTGAGTGGAACACAGCGCCAGCCCCAATCCAATCGCGGGGAACCGGGAGACTGCGGTACATAGGGAAGCAGACTACCCGGGCCTGACCCGGGGCAAAAGCCCCTTCCACTCCACTCGAGTCCCGGGCTTCCTTGCCAGCGGAGTTGCCTGACACCCGCAAGGGCCCACACGGGATTCCCCACGGGATCCTAAGACCTCTAGTGAGTGGAACACAACTTCTGCCAGGAGTCCGGTTCGAACACCAGATATCTGGGTACCTTCCCTGCAAGAAGAGAGCTTTCCTGCAGAGAATACTCTACCCACTGAAACCAAGGAGAGTGCTACCCTCCCAGGTTTGCTTATAGAGGCTAACAGAGTCACCTGAAGTACAAGCTCTTAACAGAGACAACTATAACAGCTAGCTTCAGAGATTACCAGATGGCGAAAGGCAAACATAAGAATCCTACTAACAGAAATCAAGACCACTCACCATCATCAGAACGCAGCACTCCCACCCCACCTAGTCCTGGGCACCCCAACACAACCGAAAATCTAGACCCAGATTTAAAAACATTTTTCATGATGATGATAGAGGACATCAAGAAGGACTTTCATAAGTCACTTAAAGAATTACAGGAGAGCACTGCTAAAGAGTTACAGGCCCTTAAAGAAAAGCAGGAAAACACAGCCAAACAGGTAGAAGTCCTTAAAGAAAAACAGGAAAACACATCCAAACAGGTAATGGAAATGAACAAAACCATACTAGAACTAAAAAGGGAAGTAGACACAGTAAAGAAAACCCAAAGCGAGGCAACGCTGGAGATAGAAACCCTAGGAAAGAGATCTGGAACCATAGATGCGAGCATCAGCAACAGAATACAAGAAATGGAAGAGAGAATCTCAGGTGCAGAAGATTCCATAGAGAACATCGACACAACAGTCAAAGAAAATACAAAATGCAAAAGGATCCTAACTCAAAACATCCAGGTAATCCAGGACACAATGAGAAGACCAAACCTACGGATAATAGGAATTGATGAGAATGAAGATTTTCAACTTAAAGGGCCAGCTAATATCTTCAACAAAATAATTGAAGAAAACTTCCCAAACATAAAGAAAGAGATGCCCATGATCATACAAGAAGCCTACAGAACTCCAAATAGACTGGACCAGAAAAGAAATTCCTCCCGACACATAATAATCAGAACAACAAATGCACTAAATAAAGATAGAATATTAAAAGCAGTAAGGGAGAAAGGTCAAGTAACATATAAAGGAAGGCCTATCAGAATTACACCAGACTTTTCACCAGAGACTATGAAAGCCAGAAGAGCCTGGACAGATGTTATACAGACACTAAGAGAACACAAATGCCAGCCCAGGCTACTATACCCGGCCAAACTCTCAATTACCATAGATGGAGAAACCAAAGTATTCCACGACAAAACCAAATTCACCCATTATCTTTCCACGAATCCAACCCTTCAAAGGATAATAACAGAAAAGAAGCAATACAAGGACGGAAATCATGCCCTAGAACAAACAAGAAAGTAATCCCTCAACAAACCAAAAAGAAGACAGCCACAAGAACAGAATGCCAACTCTAACAACAAAAATAAAAGGAAGCAACAATTACTTTTCCTTAATATCTCTTAATATTAATGGACTCAACTCCCCAATAAAAAGACATAGACTAACAGACTGGCTACACAAACAGGACCCAACATTCTGCTGCTTACAGGAAACCCATCTCAGGGAAAAAGACAGACACTACCTCAGAGTGAAAGGCTGGAAAACAATTTTCCAAGCAAATGGTCTGAAGAAACAAGCTGGAGTAGCCATTCTAATATCGGATAAAATCGACTTCCAACCCAAAGTTATCAAAAAAGACAAGGAGGGACACTTCATACTCATCAAAGGTACAATCCTCCAAGAGGAACTCTCAATTCTGAATATCTACGCTCCAAATGCAAGGGCAGCCACATTCATTAAAGACATTTTAGTAAAGCTCAAAGCACACATTGCACCTCACACAATAATAGTGGGAGACTTCAACACACCACTTTCATCAAGGGACAGATCGTGGAAACAGAAACTAAACAGGGACACAGTGAAACTAACAGAAGTTATGAAACAAATGGACCTAACAGATATCTACAGAACATTTTATCCTAAAACAAAAGGATATACCTTCTTCTCAGCACCTCACGGGACCTTCTCCAAAATTGATCATATAATTGGTCACAAAACAGGCCTCAACAGATACAAAAATATTGAAATTGTCCCATGTATCCTATCAGACCACCATGGCCTAAGACTGATCTTCAATAACAACATAAATAATGGAAAGCCAACATTCACGTGGAAACTGAACAACACTCTTCTCAATGATACCTTGGTCAAGGAAGGAATAAAGAAAGAAAGAATATAGAGTTTAATGAAAATGAAGCCACAACGTACCCAAACCTTTGGGACACAATGAAAGCATTTCTAAGAGGGAAACTCATAGCTCAGAGTGCTTCCAAGAAGAAACGGGAGAGAGCACATACTAGCAGCTTGACAACACATCTAAAAGCTCTAGAAAAAAAGGAAGCAAATTCACCCAAGAGGAGTAGACGGCAGGAAATAATCAAACTCAGGGGTGAAATCAACCAAGTGGAAACAAGAAGAACTATTCAAAGAATTAACCAAACGAGGAGTTGGTTCTTTGAGAAAATCAACAAGATAGATAAACCCTTAGCTAGACTTACTAAAGGGCACAGGGACAAAATCCTAATTAACAAAATCAGAAATGAAAAGGGAGACATAACAACAGATCCTGAAGAAATCCAAAACACCATCAGATCCTTCTACAAAAGGTTATACTCAACAAAACTGGAAAACCTGGACGAAATGGACAAATTCCTGGATACCAGGTACCAAAGTTGAGTCAGGATCAAGTTGACCATCTAAACAGTCCCATATCACCTAAAGAAATAGAAGCAGTTATTAATAGTCTCCCAGCCAAAAAAAGCCCAGGACCAGACGGGTTTAGTGCAGAGTTCTATCAGACCTTCAAAGAAGATCTAATTCCAGTTCTGCACAAACTATTTCACAAAATAGAAGTAGAAGGTACTCTACCCAACTCATTTTATGAAGCCACTATTACTCTGATACCTAAACCACAGAAAGATTCAACAAAGATAGAGAACTTCAGACCAATTTCTCTTAAGAATATCGATGCAAAAATCCTCAATAAAATTCTTGCTAACCGAATCCAAGAACACATTAAAGCAATCATCCATCCTGACCAAGTAGGTTTTATTCCAGAAATGCAGGGATGGTTTAATATACGAAAATCCATCAATGTAATCCATTATATAAACAAACTCAAAGACAAAAACCACATGATCATCTCGTTAGATGCAGAAAAAAGCATTTGACAAGATTCAACACCCATTCATGATAAAAGTTTTGGAAAGATCAGGAATTCAAGGCCCATACCTAAACATGATAAAAGCAATCTACAGCAAACCAGTAGCCAACATCAAAGTAAATGGAGAGAAGTGGAAGCAATCCCACTAAAATCAGGGACTAGACAAGGCTGCCCACTTTCTCCCTACCTTTTCAACATAGTACTTAAGTATTAGCCAGAGCAATTCGACAACAAAAGGAGATCAAGGG